>NC_059198.1:965621-1018121 GCF_020615455.1 Coregonus clupeaformis | reverse complement strand
GGTGTAGAGAAATGCTTGTGTTCCTAGCTCCAACAGTGCAGTATCTAACAATACTCTCTCTCTCTCTCTCTCTCTCTCTCTCTCTCTCTCTCTCTCTCTCTCTCTCTCTCTCTCTCTCTCTCTCTCTCTCTCTCTCTCTCTCTCTCTCTCTCTCTCTCTCTCTTGTGTGTGTGTCTCACACTCTTTCTTCTCATCAAAAACAGTAACCTTTAACCTCAATTCACAAACGTCATCAGTTTTCCTGATCTTTCCTCAAAGCCCTC
This sequence comes from Coregonus clupeaformis, assembly GCF_020615455.1. Taxonomy (NCBI): domain Eukaryota; kingdom Metazoa; phylum Chordata; class Actinopteri; order Salmoniformes; family Salmonidae; genus Coregonus; species Coregonus clupeaformis. The sequence goes on along the minus strand of NC_059198.1, from coordinate 1,017,858 downwards.
TGTGTGAAGAACTCAAGTTAAGAGGGTTATACTGTATGTTATACTGTATGTTATACTGGATGCTATACTGGATGTTATACTGTATATTATACTGGATGCTATACTGGATGTTATACTGTATATTATACTGGATGTTATACTGGATGTTGTACTGGATGTTACACTGGATGTTGTACTGGATGTTATACTGTATATTATACTGTATATTATACTGGATGTTGTACTGGATGTTATACTGGATATTATACTGTATATTATACTGGATGCTATACTGGATGTTATACTGTATATTATACTGGATGTTATACTGGATGTTGTACTGGATGTTACACTGGATGTTATACTGGATGCTATACTGGATGTTATACTGTATATTATACTGGATGTTATACTGTATGTTATACTGGATGCTATACTGGATGTCATACTGTATATTATACTGGATGTTATACTGTATATTATACTGTATGTTATACTGTATGTTATACTGGATGCTATACTGGATGTTATACTGGATGTTATACTGGATGTTGTACTGGATGTTACACTGGATGTTGTACTGGATGCTATACTGGATGTTATACTGTATATTATACTGGATGTTGTACTGGATGTTATACTGGATATTATACTGTATGTTATACTGGATGTTATACTGGATGTTATACTGTATGTTATACGGTATGTTATACTGGATGTTATACTGGATGCTATACTGGATGTTACACTGTATATTATACTGGATGTTATACTGGATGTTATACTGGATATTATACTGGATGTTATACTGGATGTTATACTGTATGTTATACTGTATGTCATACTGGATGTAATACTGGATGTTATACTGGATGTTATACTGGATATCATACTGGATGTTGTACTGGATGTTATACTGGATATTATACTGGATGTTGTACTGGATGTTATACTGGATATTATACTGTATGTTATACTGGATGTTATACTGGATGTTATACTGGATGTTATACTGGATATTATACTGTATGTTATACTGGATGTTATACTGTATGTTATACTGTATGTTATACTGTATATTATACTGGATGCTATACTGGATGTTATACTGTATATTATACTGGATGTTATACTGGATGTTGTACTGGATGTTACACTGTATATTATACTGGATGCTATACTGGATGTTATACTGTATATTATACTGGATGTTATACTGGATGTTATACTGGATGTTATACTGTATGTTATACTGTATATTATACTGGATGCTATACTGGATGTTATACTGTATGTTATACTGGATGTTATACTGGATGCTATACTGGATGTTATACTGGATGTTATACTGTATGTTATACTGGATGTCATACTGGATGTAATACTGGATGTTGTACTGGATGTTATACTGGATATCATACTGGATGTTGTACTGGATGTTATACTGGATATTATACTGGATGTTGTACTGGATGTTATACTGGATATTATACTGTATGTTATACTGGATGTTATACTGGATGTTATACTGGATGTTATACTGGATATTATACTGTATGTTATACTGGATGTTATACTGTATGTTATACTGTATATTATACTGGATGTTATACTGGATGTTATACTGTATATTATACTGGATGTTATACTGGATGTTGTACTGGATGTTACACTGGATGTTATACTGGATGCTATACTGGATGTGATACTGTATATTATACTGGATGTTGTACTGGATGTTATACTGGATATTATATTGTATGTTATACTGGAAGTTTTACTGTATGTTATACTGTATATTATACTGGATGCTATACTGGATGTTATACTGTATATTATACTGGATGTTATACTGGATGTCATACTGGATGTTATACTGGATGTTATAATGGATGTTATACTGTATGTTATACTGTATGTTATACTGGATGCTATACTGGATGTTATACTGTATATTATACTGGATGTTATACTGGATGTTGTACTGGATGTTACACTGGATGTTATACTGGATGCTATACTGGATGTTATACTGTATATTATACTGGATGTTGTACTGGATGTTATACTATATATTATACTGTATGTTATACTGGATGTTATACTGTATGTTATACTGTATGTTATACTGGATGCTATACTGGATGTTATACTGTATATTATACTGGATGTTATACTGGATGTTGTACTGGATGTTACACTGTATATTATACTGGATGCTATACTGGATGTTATACTGTATATTATACTTGATGTTGTACTGGATGTTATACTGGATATTATACTGGATGTTATACTGGATGTTATACTGTATGTTATACTGAATGTTATACTGGATGTCATACTGTATATTATACTGGATGCTATACTGGATGTTATACTGTATATTATACTGGATGTTGTACTGGATGTTATACTGGATATTATACTGAATGTTGTACTGGATGTTACACTGTATATTATACTGGATGTTATACTGAATTTTATACTGGATGTTATACTGGATGCTATACTGGATGTTATACTGTATGTTATACTGTATGTCATACTGGATGTAATACTGGATGTTATACTGGATGTTATGCTGGATGTCATACTGGATGTTATACTGGATGTTATACTGGATGTCATACTGGATGTCATACTGGATGTAATACTGGATGTTATACTGGATGTTATACTGGATGTCATACTGGATGTTATACTGGATGTTATACTGGATGTCATACTGGATGTTGTACTGGATGTTATACTGGATATCATACTGGATGTCATACTGAATGTTATACTGAATGTTATACTGGATGTTATACTGGATGTTATACTGGATGTCATACTGGATGTCATACTGTATGTCATACTGGATGTTATACTGGATGTTATACTGGATGTTATACTGGATGTCATACTGTATGTCATACTGGATGTTATACTGGATGTTATACTGTATATCATACTGTATGTTATACTGGATGTTATACTGGAAGTCATAATGGATGTTATACTGGATGTCAGAGATGACAAGACTGATAAGAGAGTAGAATCATTATTCCATAGCTTCTGGTGACTCAAAGGGCACCCTGTTCCCTACATACTGTACCGCGAGGCTTCAGAGATGTTCTAATCTCACACTGTGTGTGTCCCCTCACCTGTGGCACACACACCAAACACACCACTCACACACACCACACACACCACACACGACACACACACCATACACACACACCACACACACCACACACACCACACACACACACCACACACACACACTCTTCCATACACACACACACCGCCTCGAGACGTTTACACAAGTTCCCCACAGAAACGGGGACGGGTGCATCGTTCGCATTTCTCCTCCGTTGCAGTGGTTACCTGTTCTGTCAGCGGTCTCCCACCCATCCGTGGCGGTTTCTTCGGCGTGTAATCCCTGACATCATCTGTGTTTATCAGTCTGTTTTAGTTACAGGAAAGGATAGGTGCATGCTTTAGACTAAAGCTTAGTTGCTTAGGACTTTTCCCCCATTACCTCCTCAGCCTGGCCCCGAGGCATCCTCCCCAGCCTGCCACACACAGACAGGCTAAAGAAGGATAGACAAGGACAGATAAACAAACACACACACACACACACTAGCACTGCTGGCCTTTCAAGAACACACACAGGCAACTTCTCTCTGCCTTTTGAGAACACACACACATACACACACACTGCAGGTAGCCTAGCAGTTAGAGTGTTGGAACAGAAACCGGAAGGTTGCTAGTTTGAATCACCGAGCTGACTATGTACAAAAACTTGTCAATCTGCCCTTTAGCAACGTACTTAACCCTAAATGGCTGATCCCATGCGGTGAACCCACTCTCCTAGGTGTCTCCGGGGCAGTGGTAAATGCAAAAAACATATTTCCATTTCACCACACACTTATACATGTTACACACTTGAACATGTGTGAAACAGGACAAATATAAGCACCCCCTCTTTGACACACACACTCATTATTTCAGCATTGGTTATTGTTATAATGGTAGCTATTGTTGCTACCACTACAGTCCCGTGTAGCTCAGTTGGTAGAGCATTGCGCTTGCAACGCCAGGGTTGTGGGTTTGTTCCCCACTGGGGGGCCAGTATGAAAATGTAAGCACTCACTAACTGTAAGTTGCTCTGGATAAGAGTGTCTGCTAAATGACAAAAAAATGTCAGAAACAACCAGGCTTTTCCTATTGGAAAAATAACATTGTGAATGCTGGTTTGACGCATAATATATCTTCTAACTCCTCTTAAAGTTAGAATTACAGTGTAAAGGGCCTTATTTTTCACTTAAACAGTGATTTGGATTTGGGTCTAGAATGTGTAGCCATTTGGTAGGGACATTAAACTTGTTCTGTTTCCTGATGTACTGAGAGTATCTGAGGAGGCATGTTATACGGTGAGTATTTCGTCAGAAGTGACGCAGACCGGACCACTGAGGTCACCAATGGGGAGGAGAAAGCCTTCTCCCAGACCAGTCTTTCAACTCGCTTTTAATTTGAGGAAATATTCTAAGTATAGAACCCTGGCTCTGGCCAAATGGTTTGCCCCAAACTCCCTTGTCGACACACATTGGAGAAGTTTGGTATTTTTATTGCAATATGTGTGTGTTTGTGAGAGCTAGTGGAGTATCTTTCTCTCTCTCTCTCTCTCTCTCTCTCTCTCTCTCTCTCTCTCTCTCTCTCTCTCTCTCTCTCTCTCTCTCTCTCTCTCTCTCTCAAATCAATTCAATTCAATTCAATTTAAGGGCTTTATTGGCATGGGAATCGTATGTTAACATTGCCAAAGCAAGTGAAGTAGATAGTAAACAAAAGTGAAATAAACAAAACATATTAACAGTAAACATTACACTCAGAAGTTCCAAAAGAATAAAGACATTTCAAATGTCATATTATGTCTATATACAGTGTTGTAACAATCTGCAAATAGTTAAAGTATAAATGGGAAAATAAATAAACATAAATATGGGATGTATTTACAATGGTGTTTGTTATTCACTGGTTGCCCTTTTCTTGTGGCAACAGGTCACAAATCTTGCTGCTGTGATGGCACACTCTGGTATTTCACCCAGTAGATAAGGGAGTTTATCACAATTGGGTTTGTTTTCGAATTCTATAGCTCAGTTTCCACCTCATTTTGTGGGCAGTGTGCACATAGCCTGTCTTCTCTTGAGAACCAGGTCTGCTTATGGCGGCCTTTCTCAATAGCAAGGGTATGCTCACTGAGTCTGTACATAGTCAAAGCTTTCCTTAAGTTTGGGTCAGTCAAAGTGGTCAGGTATTCTGTCACTTTGTACTCTCTGTTTAGGGCCAAATAGCATTCTAGTTTGCTCTGTTTTTTTGTTAATTCTTTCCAATGTGTGAAGTAATTCTCTTTTTGTTTTCTCATGATTTGGTTGGGTCTAATTGTGTTGCTGTTATCCTGGGGCTCTGTGGGGTCTGCTTGTGTTTGTGAACAGAGCCCCAGAACCAGCTGGCTAAGGGGACTCTTCTCCAAGTTCATATCTCTGTAGGTGATGGCTACAGTTAATCTCTCTCTCTCTCTCCCTCTCTCTCTCTCTCTCTCTCTCTCTCTCTCTCTCTCTCTCTCTCTCTCTCTCTCTCTCTCTCTCTCTCTCTCTCTCTCTCTCTCTCTCTCTCTCTCTCTCTCTCTCTCTGTCTCTCTTTCTGTCTCCCTCTCTTAATGACACCCATCCATGCACCGAAAATAAATGAACTCCAGGTTGTGTTTCTCATTAATGAGATTTGTTGGGGAGGGATTTGATAGACAGAGCCCTAATTACAAATAAAGGAAGGACATGCTTCACTGCTGTTTATTAAAACACTGTGTTCTGACGTGGGGAGTAGAGGAGGACTGGGTAGAGAGTAAGGTCTCCTCTGTGATCACGTCCTGTTCAGAGAACCAGCCAGCCAGCCATGTTCAGAGCACCAGTCAGTCAGTCCTGTTTAGAGCACCAGCCAGCCAGCCCTGTTCAGAGAACCAGCCAGTCAGCCCTGTTCAGAGAACCAGCCAGTCAGCCATGTTCAGAGCACCAGCCAGTCAGTCCTGTTTAGAGCACCAGCCAGCCAGCCCTGTTCAGAGAACCAGCCAGTCAGCCCTGTTCAGAGCACCAGCCAGTCAGTCCTGTTCAGAGAACCAGCCAGTCAGTCAGTGAAAAGTTTGATGGGATTTGAAATGTGGATTGTGTGTGTGCGTGTTCCTTTTTGGGGTATACACCCTTATAACAAAAACCACTTGTGTTTTGCCTCTTTGTCCCTGAATGACACAAGACCTATGAAATATGTTAACATGATACTTTGCTGTTGGGAGTGGCCAGACCTTCAAATAGTATTGGAAATCTTATCTCTTGCTTGAACTTTTTACCTTATTTACATTTTGCAGACACTCTTACCCAGAATGACTTACAGGAGCAGTTAGGGTTAAGTGCCTTACTCAAGGGCATATCAACAGATTTTTCACCTAGTCAGCTCTGGGATTCGAACCAGTGACCTTTCAGTTACTGGCTCAATGCTCTTAACCGCTAGGCTACCTGCCATTCCCTTGTCTCAGACAGGTCTGAACACAGGTCTGAGTGTGATATTGCCCTCTCCAATGCTTTTTCTATCACCGACCCATGGTTGTCAAGCAGTTCTGCCCTGCACTTTAGTGAAATGGTAAAAGCTCTGGATCCTGGTCCTGTGGGTTTGAATCCCATTTCAGCCCCATCCCCTTTAGCTTATTTAGTTCACCACAAATCTGTCAGAAAGACCTCAGCTGAATACATCTCAATGAGAGTTAAGCACATATGCAGTGTAGTGCTGTAACCCAATACTGTTGGTGTGTTGGCCATTGGCACTGTGTTACTTTAAAACCAGTCAAATATGTGACATTTTCCCTCGTTTTTTATTTTGTTTTTGCCTACAGAAGGAATCAAGATTCCGGGAATCGAGAATGAGACGACTTCTGGTGGATTCACAGGGCTTTTTGTGGTGAGTATATATGTTTCCAGAGACGTTACAAACGGTGTCAGCTTGCTTGTGGTATTCCAGTGTCAGAGTTATTGCCTGTAAAGCTCAGCTGTGTATACCTTATAACCTAAGTCGCTCTGGATAAGAGCGTCTGCTAAATGACTAAAATGTAATGTAAATGCAACCTCTGACCATGTGGCCATGTGTGGGTCTACTTTCTATAGTTTCTCCCTCACTGTAGCCTAACAACAAGACGAACTACGGCTGCACTTCGGCTGACCAGGCCACCTTTCACCCCAAGCTGTCATGGATGTTGTTGGTGTGTTGTTCTGCATTTGTTTATCATTTTCTCGCAGACCCACTTCTTTGACAACCTCACCCTAATGTTCGTACGTTTTTCTAACTGTAGGAAAGTAATGGGGCGGATGCCAACGGATTATAGTGTTACTGTGGTTTAGGCTTATAAAATTCTAACTCCTGACGCAACTCATACTTTGCTGTAGGCATAATTGTTCGCCAAATGCTATTATTTAACTCGTTTTAATACCAATAATTTTCCTGCCAGTAAGGGCCTTTTTTAATAAAATCAGTGATAGAGCTCTCTACTTTTTCAGATAGATTTTGGACTTTATTATTTTAGAGGCATTCGGCAGGATCTGGATTTGGACAAAGCTATGGCAGTAATTCTCCCACTGGGCAAAACTGGTTAAATCAACGTTGTTTCCACGTCATTTCAACAAAAAGGTTCAATGTGATGACGCTGAAACAATGTGGAAAACTGATTAGATTTGCAAATAGTCATCAAGGTAAGCGAATTTCGTATTTCTTTCAACCAACCTAAATCCAAAGTCATGGTGACATTTTCTGCCAATTTCACGTTGAATTTGCGTTAGTTGACAACACAACCAAATGTAAATCAAAAATAGACGTTGAACTGACGTCTGTGCCCAGTGGGCTGTATAGTGTGACTGGGCTGAAGGCCTACAGTACTGACTGTATAGTGTGACTGGGCTGAAGGCCTACAGTACTGAATGTATAGTGTGACTGGGCTGAAGGTCTACAGTACTGACTGTATAGTGTGACTGGGCTGAAGGCCTACAGTACTGAATGTATAGTGTGACTGGGCTGAAGGCCTACAGTACTGACTGTATAGTGTGACTGGACTGAAGGCCTACAGTACTGAATGTATAGTGTGACTGGGCTGAAGGCCTACAGTACTGACTGTATAGTGTGACTGGGCTGTGGAACTACTGTACTGACTGGACTGAACCCCCTCTCCTCTTCCTAGTACCCCCTCTGCCTCCCCCGGGGCTACTCCTCCCTCTCTCTCTCTCTCTCTCTCTCTCTCTCTCTCTCTCTCTCTCTCTCTCTCTCTCTCTCTCTCTCTCTCTCTCTCTCTCTCACACACACACACACACACACACTCCCCCCTCCACCCCTCACCCAGGGGCTGTGTGTGCCTTTCTCAGTGTGTCACCCCTTGGGGTGATGGCTCCTTTCTCAGCCCCTCTCAGGGCCCCGGGTCCTTTTGACTCTGAAGCGCTCTGTGTTTGCCCAATAATTTGGGAGCCGGATACGGGGATGAATCGTTAAGGACTCCCGGGGTCAGTCCGGTGATCCTCTGCAACTCCGAGTCCCCCCGCACCCCCCACCCCCTCACCCGCTGTTGACTCATCGCCAGGGCGATGGGGAACAGGAATTGTTTTCTCTCATGCATTTTGCTGTCAACCAGCAACCAACTGGAAACGCTACTCAGCTGTGTGTATGGTCGGTTTTTTATAATTTACTCCGTTTGTTGTCTCTCGCCAGTCTCACTCTCTCTCTTCTTGCCGCTGCTTCCCCCACAAACCAAGCCCCGCACCCTGTCACTCAAGCAGGCACACTCAGTTAGTCTGCATGCTATAGGCCAGTGCATGCAGTCAACAAACAAGAACAATGCTGCTTTGAAATTTGCTTCTTCAAATTAATCCACATGTGTTCTGTATCATACAGTTGCAAAATGCTAGTTAGTTAATCTTCGCAAGCTCCCAAAAAATTTGCTTTAGCCGTTAATGCTAATTGCTAACTACCTAGCTGGTAAATGCAGCTAGCAATGATTATGGAGCTAGGGGGGCAAATCTGGCTTGCAAACATAAGCTCTAATACAGGCTGCAACCAGTGGTTGTGTCAGCATTTTGTTTGTGTAACGAATGTTTTGAATCAGAGAGGAATAGGCAAACCATATTCTATAATCTTTGTCTAAATGTAACATCTATTCAAATGTAATTAGGTTCCCCTGGGAAACACTGACCAAAATGTTGGTTCCTACCCTGTCACAACAACTACCACTATACCTGGCTTTTCCATTCATTGTCATGACAAACAACACAAAACATAGAATAAGAATACTCATTCTATTTCTATGATTCCAACAGCACATAATATATATATATATATATATATTGTGGCGTACAGCAGGTCAGCCACCAGGGGGAGACTCGTCGAGGCCTGGTAACGGATGGAGTATAGATCACGAGGTGATGGTTTCATCTGCTGGACGTGCCAGGTCTCGACGGGCTCCCCGGACAGGTCTAATTGGGGCTGATTGGGAGCTGGTGAGTAATTAAGGGCAGATTGCTCACCAGCTGTGCAAGGCCCATAAAGCTGCCAGAAGGGCAGCACATGGGAGAGGACTGGGGGAAGTAAGGTAACTTCCGTGTAGTTGGAGACGGTATCCTGGAGAGGATCTCATGGGGGAGACCTAACCTTTTCTTTTGATTATTTTATTAATAAACACCCTTGAAACCGAGCTAATCATACTCTGTCCCAACCCCCTGATCTGCCACAAGTGGTGGAGAATGCGGGCACTTTGATAACGTGGTCAGATCAAGGTTGACGTATACACAGCATCAGCATGGACAAGTTGATAGCTCAGTTCGTCCGGGCCCAACAAGCACAACAGGCGGTTCAGGAACGATCGCTGGAGGACCAGCAACTACAAAACGTCTGCCTCGTGGAGGAAGTCAGGAAGCTGCAAGGAGGAGCGTCTCCTGAAACCCATCCCAACCAGTTTTTAATCAAGCTAACGGAAGACGATGACATTGAAACATATCTCTGTACGTTTGAACGGACAGCGCTACGGGAAGGATGGCCAAGGCCGAAGTGGGCAAGTCTGCTGGCCCCGTTCCTCTCTGGGAATGCCCAAAAGGCGTATTGGGACCTGAACAACGAACAGGCGGCTAACTACGATGGAATCAAACGGGAGATACTCAGCCACTACGGGGACCGCCTGGCCCATCGGGCTCAACGGTTCCACGACTGGAGGTTCGTACCCGATGCATTCCCCCGAGCCCAGATAAGCGACCTTCTGTGCGTCACCAGGGCATGGCTCCTAACCGACGTATCCACCCTCTCCCTCCTCGACAATGTGGTCCTGGAACGCTTCGTACGGGCGCTACTCCACGACATGAAGAGGGCAGCGAGCCTATTCGCGCCCCAGACCTTGCAGGGCCTCCTGGAAGCAGTGGAGACGCATCAGAACACTCAGGCCCTACTGAGGGGGAGCCGGGACAAGTCAGCGACTGTGCAAGGGGACGGAAGGACAACCCCACCGCGGTGTACCCCGAACCGACAGTCGGCAGGGCCAAGGGACTGCAAACCCGTGGAGAGACGGCTGGGGAAGGGCCGACCCGCCACCGACGACCCCAGGTAGATGAAGACCAACGGAGGTGTTTTGAGTGTGGCGCCCGGGGGCACATTGCCTGGAATTGCCCTGCTCGAGAGGAGTCGATGCCATCAGCTAGCACCGGAGGCCAGGTGGGTCACGCAGTGAACTATGTCAACTCCTGTTGGGCGCACCATGAATCAACTGCACCCATGGTCCCGGTGAAGGTTGACGGACACGACACAGAAGCGCTATTAGACTCCGGAAGCATGGTTACGCTCGTGACCATGAGCCTTTTGAACCAGGAGACGGGGTAAGGAGATGTCCATTTCCCGTGTTCACGGTGACACAAAGCGGTATCCCGCCGTATGGACCAACATCGTGACACCACAAGGGAGCCGCCAGATGATGGTGGGTGCAGTACCAGAGCTGCCGGTACCTATCCTAGTGGGACGGGATTGTCCGCTGTTCGCGGCCCTATGGGGGCATGAGTTGAAAAAAAAGATACGAGCCGGCCGAAGAAGAGAGCAGGGACGACCCCTCGCCTGTACAGCCAGGACGCCACCGGTTAACCAACCTACGGGTCCGGAGTCGGAGTCGGAGGGGGAGCCGGAACCCGAACCCTTGGGAACCACTGGACCTGGACAGGACTAATTGGGGCTGATTGGGAGCTGGTGAGTAATTAAGGGCGGATTGCTTACCAGCTGTGCAAGGCCCATAAAGCTGACAGAAGGGCAGCACATGGGAGAGGATTGGGGGAAGTAAGGTAACGTCCGTGTAGTTGGAGACGGTATCCTGGAGAGGATCTCATGGGGGAGACCTAACCTTTTCTTTTGATTATTTTATTAATAAACACCCTTGAAACCGAGCTAATCATACTCTCTGTGTCTTATCTGTGTAAACGTCTTGACCTAACCCCCTGATCTGCCACAATATATATATATATATATACAGTACCAGTCAAAAGTTTGGAAACACCTACTCATTCAAGGGTTTTTCTTTATTTTTACTATTTTCTGCATTGTAGAATAATAGTGAACACATCAAAACTATGAAATAACACGTATGGAATCATGTAGTAACCAAAAAATTGTTAAACAAATCTAAATGTATTTTATTTTTCAGATTCTTCAAATAGCCACCCTTTGCCTTTATGACAGTTTTGCCTTGAATGAGTAGGTGTGTCCAAACTTTTGACTGGTAGTGTATATATACACATACAAAAGAATGTGGACACCCCTTTAAATTAGTGGATTCTACTATTTCAGCCAATCCCCATTGCTGACATGTGTATAAAATCGAGCACACAGCCATTCAATCTCCATTGACAAACATTGGCAGTGGAATGGCCATACTGAAGAGCTCAGTGACTTTTAACGTGGCACCGTCATAGGATGCCACCTTTCCAACAAGTCAGTTTGTCAAATTTCTGCCTTGCTAGAGCTGCCCCTGGTCAACTGTAAGTGCTGTTATTGTGAAGTGGAAACGTCTAGGAGCAACAACGGATCAGTTGCGAAGTGGTAGGCCACACAAGCTCACAGAACGGGACCGCCGAGTGCTGAAGCACGTAGCGTGTAAATGTAATCTGTCCTCGGTTCCAACACTCACTACTGAGTTCCAAACTGCCACTGGAAGCAACGTCAGCACAAGAACTGTTCATCTGGAGCTTCATGAAATAGGTTTCCATGGCTGAACAGCCGCACACAATCCTAAGATCACCATGCGCAATGCCAAGCGTCAGCTGGAGTGGTGTAAAGCTCGCCGCCATTGGACTCTGGAGCAGTGGAAACATATTCTCTGGTGTGATGAATCACGCTTCACCATCTGGCAGTCCGACGGACGAATCTGGGTTTGGCGGATGCCAGGAGAACTCTACCTGCACCAATGCATAGTTCCAACTGTAAAGTTTGGTGGAGGAGGAATAATGGTCTGGGGCTGTTTTTCATGGTTCGGGCTAGACCCCTTAGTTCCAGTGAAGGGAAATCTTAATGCTATAGCATACAATGACATTATAGATGATTGTGTGCTTCCAACTTTGTGGCAACAATTTGGGGAAGGCCCTTTCCGGTTTCATCATGACAATGCCCCCGTGCACAAAGCAAGGTTCATACAGAAATGGTTTGTTGTGATCGGTGTGGTAGAACTTGACTGGTCTGCACAGAGCCCTGACCTCAACCCCATCGAACACCTTTGGGATGAATTGGAACGAACGACTGCTAGCCGGGCCTAATCGCCCGACATCAGTGCCCGACCTCACTAATGCTCTTGTGGCTGAATGGAAGCAAGTCCCTGCTGCAATTTTCCAATATTTTACTTTTTTTTAAATTACATTTTAGTCATTTAGCAGACGCTCTTATCCAGAGCGACTTACAGTTAGCACATACATTATTTTATCGAACCCACAACCCTGGCGTTGCAAACACCATGCTCTACCAACTGAGCAACATCCCCTGCCAGCCATTCCCTCCCCTACCCTGGACGACGCTGGGCCAATTGTGCGCCGCCCCATGGGTCTCCCGGTCGCGGCCGGCTACGACAGAGCCTGGATTCGAACCAGGATCTCTAGTGGCACAGCTAGCACTGCGATGCAGTGCCTTAGACCACTGCGCCACTCGGGAGAGAATATCTGGTGGAGGCTGTTATAGCAGCAAAGAGGGGACCAACTCCATATTAATGCACATGATTTTGGAATGAGATGTTCGATGAGCAGGTGTCCACATACTTTTGGTCATGTAGTGTACCTGACTTTAGGGCTAGTTCCAATATACCTTAATAATGTATTGTATATTCCTTTATATACACTGAGTTTACAAAACATTAAGAACACCTTCCTAATATTGAGGTGCACCCCCATCCTTTTGCCCTCAGAACAGCCTCAATTCGTCGGGACATGGACTCTACAAGTTTTCGAAAGCATTCCACAGGGATGCTGGCCCATGTTGACTCCAATGCTTCCCACAATTGTGTCAAGTTGGCTGGACGTCCTTTGCGTGGTGGACCATTCTTGATATACACGGGAAACTGTTGAGCGTGAAAAACCCAGCAGCGTTGCAGTTCTTGACACAAACCAGTGCGCCTGGCACCTACTACCATACCCTGTTCAAAGGCACTTAAATATGTTGTCTTGCCCATTCACCCTCTGAATAGCACACACACACAATCCATGTCTCAATTGTCTCAAGGCTGAACCTGTCTCCTCCCCTTCATCTACACTGATTGAAGTACATTTAACAGGTGACTTAATAGCTTTCACCTGGATTCACCTGGTAAGTCTATGTCATGGAAAGAGCAGGTGTCCTTAATGTTTTCTACACTCAGTGTATATGCCATTTATCAGACATTTTTATCCAAAGCGACTTAGTCATGCGTGCATAAATGTTTTATGTGTCCATGGGCGGCGCACAATTGGTCCAGCGTTGTCCAAGGTAGGGGAGGGTTTGGCCGGCAGGGATGTGGGTTCGCTTCCCACGGGGGGCCAGTATGAAAAAAACAAAAAAAAAACATGTATGAATTCACTCACTGTAAGTCGCTCTGGATAAGAGCATCTGCTAAATGACAAAAAATTAAAATAAAAAATAATGTGTGGGCGTTCCCGGGAATCAAGCCCACTATCCTGGCAACACAAGTGTTGTGATCTAAATCACAATTTACATTTAAATCTCAATATCTATATATATATATATATATTTTAAGTATTATATTTTTTGCTTGTATTTATCGATAGAAAAATATCCAGAGGCAAACAAAGTGCTTTTTATTTGGAGAAACGCCACATGCTCCTTGAGAGGAGATTGATGACTTTGTTGTGTTCTGAGGTGAGGCTGTGTTGTGTTCAGAGGTGATTTTGTGCATGCTTGAGTGCGTGTGTGTAGGTGTGTATGCAGCCAGGTCACCCATGATTCAAGTCAGTATTCGACGTCCGTCCATGTCTGAGGACGTCGGTAGATGACGTAGAAACCGGCCACTAGAGGCAACAGTGAGCACTGTTACCTCCAAGTAGGTTTTGGTTTTGCTAGGGCATTGTGGACAGGGATGGTGGATGGGCGGAAGGTTGCAAGTTCAAATCCAGCAAAATAAAGTTGTTTTGGAGATTTTTGTTTTAAGCCTATCCCAAACCTTAACCCTTACCTTAACCATTTGGAGTTAATGCCTAACCTTAAGATTTCTGAGTTAATGCCTAAACTTAACCTTAAACACTTCGAAATTTGACGTTCGCAGCAACTTCGAAATTTGATGTTTGACAAACATGTATGAACATCTAATTCTGACGTGAGACTGTGAGAGCTAGGTGGTCTATATCTGTTGGTGGTGTGTGTCATTGGCTTTCTGTGCGTGTGTGTGCTTGTACATGTGTCTGTGTGTGTAATTGTGTGTGTATGTGTGTTATTACCTGAGGGCAGGTGAGTGTTTGCCTACCAGTCACTCTTTATGAGCTGACTGTTTGCCAGGGAATGCACCATGTCCGATTTGTCGTTGGCTCCCATTGTTTCGCTCATCTGACCGTTGCCTTGAGGTTGTTTTCTGGCTGGGCCCTGGTAACTGAGGAATATATGATTTTTCTTCTCTTTCTCGCTCTTTCTTTATTTTGCATGTGTTTCCCTCTCTCATGTCTCTCTCTCTCTCTCTCTCTCTCTCTCTCTCTCTCTCTCTCTCTCTCTCTCTCTCTCTCTCTCTCTCTCTCTCTCTCTCTCTCTCTCTCTCTCGTACTGTATATTCAAATATTGCGTAATTTCAGTTCAAGGAGTTATGTGATATTCCGTCACCACTGACCCCAGCCCAAAAAACAATGGTATTTTATTAGGAGAGACTGTGTGTGTATGTGTGTTTGTGCACACATATGAGTGTGTGTATCTTTGTGAATGTGTGTCTGCCGTCCTGTGCCACAATGTGGGTGGTCCTCACGGCTGGCTTGATGGTAATCCTCTGTCACATAAATCAGTGTCCGGGCTCAGCCCGCCCAGGGGCTTGGGGCTGGTGGAGGGTTTGGGTCACGGGCTGTGGCAGTGTGACCACCAGAGGAGCAGTGCTAGTAGGTCCACACCAAGGCCCAGTCACTTCCATGCTGCCATGCCCACACCACAACTATCCACACGGCTACTAAACCAACTCTGCCTGCATGGCTGCACTCACAAAACAGCTCCACCTACACAACAATGATTCAATAACTAAATGAACCACACTGAAATATGAGGCGATACTCATAACTCATGAAGTGGACCAATGTGTGGCTCAGTTGGTTTGCAACACCAAGGATCATGGGTTTGATTCCCTCTGGGGCCACCTGTATGAAAAACCTGTACGCAAGGCTGTAAGTTGCTTTGGATAAAACTGTCTGCTAAATGGCATATATTATATTATTATTACACCACACAAAAACATGAGTCCACATAAGCCATGCCGATAGGCCTATTCTAAGACTTAGTAGTCATAGCTTAAAGGCATGCCAGAAAGTTTCAACCCTAATATGTATGTTTGTCACAGCATTTCTGGTAACAACGACATTATTGTTCAGAAACTTTTCTCTGTGTTAGTTTACTTATGTAAGTCCACTCTCTGCTAACCTGGTTGGCCTGTGACAGCACTCTGGATAGCACTCTGAATTGGCTCAAATTATATTGTCTGACTGAAAGTGTCAAGATTAAAGCCACTGGTCTTTGTTGAAGCTACCTCTCTGTGCAATGAGGATGAGGAGGATGAAGGTGAAGGCTTGTCCTGTCTGGCCGACTCTCTGTCCTTTTATCTAGGGAGATTGCATGCAGCTCTCACGCCGCAGACCTTAAACCCTTGTACACACTGTAGCGGCTCAAAGAGCTGCGGCATTCATGAAGATAATGCTGTTTGTATTGTTTGGAATAATAACACTCCATCTAGATGGATAAAGAAACAACAGGCACAAGTGGAGAGATAGAGAGAGAGGAATACAAAAGCAGAAGATGAAAGGAGAGAGGTAAAGAGAGAGAGTGAGGGAGAGAGGTATCCCACTCATCCACATCCCTGTTTGGATTTGATGGACCTCATAACAACATGCTCACACACAAATGGACTCAGAGTGGCCCCATTATTGGCCCCCAGTGGCCCCCCCTCTGTGCATCTTGACCGATGGAAGCCGCGATGCAGAAATGCAATTTGTTCTTTTGTCTGGCTAGGATCACAGAGGGAGGTTGCGCAGTTTTTAAAATGTTTTATAAAACTTTTTTTCTTGTTTCTGTCGCTGGAGTGCAATTTAGTTTGATGAGCAGGTGGTCTCTTTTGAATCTCGCATACGGCACTTTTTTAGCTTTCACCTGTGGCGTGTGGGCCTTTCAGTCTGAGTCAGTCATGTAGGCTAGGATTAGAGAAGAGGAGGAGGAGGAGGAGGAGAAGGAGGAGGGGGGGTGTAAGGAGTGTTGTGGAGGACCTTAGTGCCCTGCAGTCAGAGTCATGCCAAGTAGAGATTAAATAGAGTATTTTGTCTCAGACTGGCTCTGAAGGGCCTGAATCGGGCCTCCAGATGGCTTTTGTGGTGGCCAGGGGAAGAGGGCTGGAGACATGGGCTGTGGATCAGACCCTGCGGAGCGGGGTAGTCCCTAGGCCCAGCAGGTAAAGCTTTGTGGGACAGGACAGACAGACAGAGACAGGGAGGGGGGAGGAGGGGGGAGTGAAGGAGTCGCTGTCTCAGCGCTTTCCACCTTGGATCAGAAGTGTGGAGAAGGAGAGAAAGGGTGGATTAGAGCGAAAGAGAGATGTTTTGGTACGATGGCTTTGCTCATCTAGTTGCATGGACATACACAAGCACACATACACACACACACACCAGCTACGCACAAGAAGTGTGTGTGTGTCTTCATGACTCACCTCTGCGCCAGCAGGCCTCTCATCAGAGTGTAAGTCCTCTGAATAACCACCCTAGTAAGACACAGTAAAGCATGCTGCCTGATGTCATCTGAATAGCCACCCCAGTAAGACCCAGTGAAGCATGCTGCCTGATGTCATCTGAATAACCACCCCAGTAAGACCCAGTGAAGCATGCTGCCTGATGTCATCTGAATAACCACCCCAGTAAGACACAGTGAAGCATGCTGCCTGATGTCCTCTGAATAACCACCCCAGTAAGACACAGTGAAGCATGCTGCCTGATGTCACCTCCAATACAAAAGACACAGCAGAAGAAAGAAATTGAAGGATGGAGTGGAATGTTGCTGTGTCTGATCTTCAAAACCCCTTGTCCTCTTTCACACTCATGTCTGATTCCCACTATAGTGCCCGACCCCAACCGTACTGTCCTGGCTCTGATATTTTCCTTCTACATGGTTGGTTCCAGCAACTAGTGGATGTGTAACCATGACAACCTAGCACAGCTCTGATTGGCTTGGGTCAGCAGTGTGAAAAAGGTAACTGTCTGTCTGTTCGTCCGTCTGTCCATCCTGAACATGGAACTAAAGCATGAGCTTTTCAACAATTTACTTTAATCAGAGTTTCATTAAGTTCTACTAATGACCTTTTAGTAACTGTTGTGGTTCATTTCTGACAGAAATTTTATAGTTAGACAGCTTTATCTGTGTGAGACATTCCTAAATGATAAACTCCATGGATACGTCAAGCCAAACAAATCAATATTGGTCAATGACACCAACCAACAACACTTACCAGATGTAGGGTAAAGTTGCATTTCCCCCACTAATGGTTAGGGTTAGGATTGGGGGAGGGGAAGCTGATCCTAGATCTGTACCTAGGGAAAACTTCACACCGGAGCCAGTCTTTTTGGCTTTAGTTTCTGAATCAGAGAAAACAGTTGGTAAAAACAACATGTATTGAATTATGATGTGGCTCTAATGCATTATAAGACCTGACATAATTATGTATAATATCATGTTTAATATCATGTATAATATCCTGTTTAATATCATGTTTAATATCATGAATAATATCCTGTTTAATATCATGTATAATATCATGTATAATATCATGTTTAATATCATGTATATAATATCCTGTTTAATATCATGTATAATATCCTGTTTAATATCATGTATAATATCATGTATAATATCATGTTTAATATCATGTATAATATCCTGTTTAATATCATGTTTAATATCATGTATAATATCATGTATAATATCATGTTTAATATAATGTTTAATATAATGTATAATATCCTGTTTAATATCATATATAATATCATGTTTATCAATGCTAATAGTCCGGGTAGACATTTGATTAGCTGTTCAGGAGTCTTATGGCTTCGGGGTAGACGCTGTTAAGAAGCCTTTTGGACCTAGACTTGGCGCTCCGGTACCGCTTGACGTGCGGTAGCAGAGAGAATAGTCTATGACTAGGGTGGCTGGAGTCATCGACAATTTTTAGGGCCATCCTCTGACATGGCCTGGTATAGAGGTCCTGGATGGCAGGAAGCTTGGCCCCAGTGATGTACTGGGCCGTACGCACTACCCTCTGTAGTGCCTTGCAGTCGGAGGCCAAGCAGTTGCCATACCAGGCGGTGATGCAACCAGTCAGGATTCTCTCGATGGTGCAGCTGTAGAACTCTTTGAGGATCTGAGGACCAATGCCAAATCTTTTCAGTCTCCTGCGGGGGAATAGGTGTTGTCGTGCCTTCTTCACCACTGTCTTGGTGTGTTTGGTCCATGATAGTTTGTTGGTGATGTGGACACCACTCAACCTGCTCCACTACAGCCCCGTAGATGAGAATGGGGGCGTGCTCGGTCCTTCTTTTCCTGTAGTCCACAATCATCTCCTTTGTCTTGATCACGTTGAGGGAGAGGTTGTTATCCTGCCACCACACGGCCAGGTCTCTGACCTCCTCCCTATAGGCTGTCTCATCGTTGTCGGTGATCAGGCCTACCACTGTTGTGTCGTCGGAAAACTTAATGATGGTGTTGGAGTCGTGCCTGGCCATGCAGTCATGGGTGAACAGGGAGTACAGGAGGGGACTGAGCACGCACCCCTGAGGGGTCCCCGTATTGAGGATCAGCGTGGCAGAAGTGTTGTTACCTACACTTACCACCTGGGGGTGGCCTGTCAGGAAGTCCAGGATCCAGTTGCAGAAGGAGGTGTTTAGTCCCAGTGTCCTTGGCTTAGTGATGAGCTTTGAGGGAACTATGGTGTTGAATGCTGAGCTGTAGTCAATGAATAGCATTCTCACGTGGAGTGCAATAGAGATTGCATCATCTGTGGATCTGTTGGGGCGGTATGCAAATTGGAGTGGGTCTAGGGTTTCTGGGATAATGGTGTTGATGTGAGCGATGACCAGCCTTTCAAAGCTCTTCATGGCTACAGACGTGAGTGCTACGGGTCTGTAGTAATTTAGGCAGGTTACCTTAGTGTTCTTGGGCACAGGGACTATGGTGGTCAGCTTGAAACATATTGGTATTACAGACTCAGTCAGGGACAGGTTGAAAATGTCAGTGAAGACACTTGCCAGTTGGTCAGCGCATGCTCGGAGTACACGTCCTGGTAATCCATCATGACCTGCGGCCTTGTGAATGTTGACCTGTTTAAAGGTTTTACTCACTTTGGTTATGGAGAGCATGATCACACAGTCGTCCGGAACAGCTGATGCTCTCATGCATGCTTCAGTGTCGCTTGCCTTGAGGCGAGCATGGAAGTGATTTAGCTCGTCTGGTAGGCTCGTGTCACTGGGCAGCTCGCGGCTGTGCTTCCCTTTGTAGTCTGTAATAGTTTGCAAGCCCTGCCACATCCGACGAGGGTCGGAGCCAGTGTAGCATGTATAATAGCATGTATAATATCATGTTTAATAGCATGTATTATATCATGTATAATATCATGTTTAATAGCATGTATTATATCATGTATAATATCATGTTTAATATTATGTTTAATAACATGTATAATATCATGTATAATATCACGTTTAATATCATGTTTAATATTATGTTTAATAACATGTATAATATCACGTTTAATATCATGTTTAATATCATGTTTAATAACATGTATAATATCATGTATAATATCATGTATAATATCATGTTTAATATCATGTTTAATAACATGTATAATATCATGTATAATATCATGTATAATATCATGTATAATAACATGTATAATACAGTGCATTCGGAAAGTATTCAAACCCCTTGACTTTTTCCACATTTTGTTACTTTACAGCCTTATTCTAAAATTGATTAAATTGTTTTTTCCCCCATCATCAATCTACACACAATCCCCGATAATGACAAAGCAAAAACAGGTTTTTAGAAATGTGTGCAAATGTATAACATAAAAAAACTGAAATATGACATTAACATACAGTGGGGAAAAAAAGTATTTAGTCAGCCACCAATTGTGCAAGTTCTCCCACTTAAAAAGATGAGAGAGGCCTGTAATTTTCATCATAGGTACACGTCAACTATGACAGAAAAAATGAGAAAAAATAATCCAGAAAATCACATTGTAGGATTTTTTATGAATTTATTTGCAAATTATGGTGGAAAATAAGTATTTGGTCAATAACAAAAGTTTCTCAATACTTTGTTATATACCCTTTGTTGGCAATGACACAGGTCAAACGTTTTCTGTCAGTCTTCACAAGGTTTTCACACACTGTTGCTGGCCCAATTTTGGCCCATTCCTCCATGCAGATCTCCTCTAGAGCAGTGATGTTTTGGGGCTGTCGCTGGGCAACACGGACTTTCAACTCCCTCCAAAGATTTTCTATGGGGTTGAGATCTGGAGACTGGCTAGGCCACTCCAGGACCTTGAAATGCTTCTTACGAAGCCACTCCTTCGTTGCCCGGCGGTGTGTTTGGGATCATTGTCATGCTGAAAGACCCAGCCACGTTTCATCTTCAATGCCCTTGCTGATGGAAGGAGGTTTTCACTTAAAAATTCACGATACATGGCCCCATTCATTATTTCCTTTACACGGATCAGTCGTCCTGGTCCCTTTGCATAAAAACAGCCCCAAAGCATGATGTTTCCACCCCCATGCTTCACAGTAGGTATGGTGTTCTTTGGATGCAACTCAGCATTCTTTGTCCTCCAAACACGACGAGTTGAGTTTTTACCAAAAAGTTCTATTTTGGTTTCATCTGACCATATGACATTCTCCCAATCCTCTTCTGGATCATCCAAATGCACTCTAGCACACTTCAGACGGGCCTGGACATGTACTGGCTTAAGCAGGGGGACACGTCTGGCGCAGCAGGATTTGAGTCCCTGGCGGCGTAGTGTGTTACTGATGGTAGGCTTTGTTACTTTGGTCCCAGCTCTCTGCAGGTCATTCACTAGGTCCCCCCGTGTGGTTCTGGGAATTTTGCTCACCGTTCTTGTGATCATTTTGACCCCACGGGGTGAGATCTTGCGTGGAGCCTCAGATCGAGGGAGATTATCACTGGTCTTGTATGTCTTCCATTTCCTAATAATTGCTCCCACAGTTGATTTCTTCAAACCAAGCTGCTTACCTATTGCAGATTCAGTCTTCCCAGCCTGGTGCAGGTCTACAATTTTGTTTCTGGTGTCCATTGACAGCTCTTTGGTCTTGGCCATAGTGGAGTTTGGAGTGTGACTGTTTGAGGTTGTGGACAGGTGTCTTTTATACTGATAACAAGTTCAAACAGGTGCCATTAATACAGGTAACGAGTGGAGGACAGAGGAGCCTCTTAAAGAAGAAGTTACAGGTCTGTGAGAGCCAGAAATCTTGCTTGTTTGTAGGTGACCAAATACTTATTTTCCACCATAATTTGCAAATAAATTCATAAAAAATCCTACAATGTGATTTTCTGGATTTTGTTTTCTAAATTTGTCTGTCATAGTTGACGTGTACCTATGATGAAAATTACAGGCCTCTCTCATCTTTTTAAGTGGGAGAACTTGCACAATTGGTGGCTGACTAAATACTTTTTTTCCCCACTGTAAGTATTCAGACCCTTTACTCAGTACTTTGTTGAAGCACCTTTGGCAGCGATTACAACCTTGAGTCTTCTTGGGTATGACACTACAAGCTTGGCACACCTGTACACAATCCTGTCTCGGAGCTCTACGGACAATTCCTTCGACCTCATGGCTTGTTTTTTTGCTCTGACATGTACTGTCAACTGTGGGACCTTATATAGACCGGTGTGTGCCTTTCCAAATCCTGTCCAATCAATTGAATTTACCACAGGTGGACTCCAATCAAGTTGTAGAAACATCTCAAGGATGATCAATGGAAACAGGATGCACCTGAGCTCAATTTCGAGTCTTATAGCAAAGGGTCTGAATACTTATGTAAATAAGGTATTTCTGTTATTTATTTTTAATTAAACATTTTTATTAAACTGTTTTCACTTTATCATTATGGGGTATTGTGTGTAGATTGATGAGGGAAAAAAATAATGTAATCCCTTTTAGAATAAGGCTGGAACGTAACAAAATGTGGATAAAGTCAAGGGGTCTGAATACTTTCTGAATGCACTGTATAATGTATAATAGCATGTTTAATATAATGTATAATAGCATGTATAAAACAGTATATTATTATAATCTCATCATAATCCTGACTAAATTGCAGCCATCCTTGGTTGATCTCATCTAGGATCGTGCTCTCTCGCTGTCCCAAATGGCACCCTTTTTCCTATATAGTCCACTTCCTTTGACTAGGGCCTATAGGGCTCTAGTCAAAAGTAATGCACTATGTAGGGAACAGGGTGCCATTTGGGACACATCCTGTGTCTCAGTGAGGCTCAAGAGTCTTCAAGACCTTCTCGTCTTAATCAAAGCGAATAGTTTTCTCTTTGATTGTTCCACTGCTCTGAGGTTTGTCCTCCCAGTGTTTGTCATGGAGGTTTCACCAGTGGCTGCTGGCTCTGATAAACATTGAGGGATTGGATCATTGAATCATTGGATCCAGACCCGTCAATGGCCCGGAGGGCCGCCACATGGTACTGGGCTGGGTTATGGAGGGTTAGTCATGTTTATGTGTGATGTTTGTCCTATTCCTAATCCCTGCATGGTGGGATTAACGATTGATTTCGTCATCCCACCTTTTTCCACTGGCCCCTGACGTTTGTACATTGGACTGGAATATTTTAGTTGGGCAGGAAGCCTAGTGTGTGTGTGTGTTCCCCTGGGATGTAGAGATACTGACACAGAGACAAGGCACTACCATGGATATTGATAGGAAACTGGGAGGGATATTGTTTGGCGTCCTCTCTTCTCCTCTCCTCTGTGGCTGAGTGGTTGAAGGTGTGTTTGGGTTTAATGACTGAGCCATCATGGAAGTGTTGTTTTCAAAACATCCTGGGACTGGAAGCCCTGTAGGATCTGCTTAATCAAAGACACTGGTCTGTCAGTGTGGCGTCGCGACGAACTGAAATGTGTGATGTCATAAAAGGGGGACAGGAAGTGCAGGGCCGGACTATCGCATTTGGGGCCCCGGGACACAGACCTTTTTAATTGGAATCAGCTAACTTACTGCATTTCAAAACATTTTGCCATGGTGCAGAGAGAAAAAATTTGCAGTTTTATAATGCTATTCTACACATTTTGTCATGAGGCTAAGAGAAAATGTTGCAGTTTTAAAGCACATTTCCAGCAAATTGGTGATGTTTTATAGCTCATCTCATGCTTTTGTTCACGTTTTGCCATTATGCTAGATACCTAGGTGTCTGGTTAGACTGTAAACTCTCCTTCCAGACTCACATAAAGAATCTCCAATCCAAAGTTAAATCTAGAATCAGCTTCCTATTTCGCAACAAAGCCTCCTTCACTCATGCTGCCAAACATGCCCTCGTAAAACTGACTATCCTACCGATCCTTGACTTCGGCGATGTCATTTACAAAATAGCCTCCAACACTCTACTCAGCAAACTGGATGTAGTCTATCACAGTGCCATCCGTTTTGTCTCCAAAGCCCCATACACTACCCACCACTGTGACCTGTACGCTCTTGTTGGCTGGTCCTCACTACATGTTCGTCGTCAAACCCACTGGCTCCAGGCCATCTATAAATCACTGCTAGGCAAATCCCCGCCTTATCTTAGCTCATTGGTCACCATAGCAGCACCCACCCGTAGTCTGCGCTCCAGCAGGTATATCTCACTGGTCATTCCCAAAGCCAACACCTCCTTTGGCCGCCATTCCTTCCAGTTCTCTGCTGCCAATGACTGGAACGAATTGCAAAAATCTCTAAAGCTGGAGACTCTTATCTCCCTCACTAATTTTAAGCATCAGTTGTCAGAGCACCTTACCGATTTTTTTTTTTTTTTCACCTTTATTTAACCAGGTAAGCCAGTTGAGAACAGGTTCTCATTTACAACTGCGACCTGGCCAAGATAAAGCAAAGTAGTGCAATAAAAACAACACAGAGTTACATATGGGGTAAAAAAATAAAAAAACATAAAGTCAGAAATACAACAGAAAATATATATACAGTGTGTGCAAATGTAGCAAGTTATGGAGGTAAGGCAATAAATAGGCTATAGTGCAGAATAATTACAATAGTATTAACACTGGAATGCTAGATGTGCAAGAGATTATGTGCAAATAGAGATACTGGGGTGCAAAAGAGCAAAATAAATAACAATATAGGGATGAGGTAGTTGGGTGGGCTAATTCTCAGATGGGCTGTGTACAGGTGCAGTGATCGGTAAGGTGCTCTGACAACTGATGCTTAAAGTTATTGAGGGAGATAAGAGTCTCCAGCGTCAGAGATTTTTGCAATTTCGTTCCAGTCATTGGCAGCAGAGAACTGGAAGGAATGGCGGCCAAAGGAGGTGTTGGCTTTGGGAATGACCAGAGAGATATACCTGCTGGAGCGCAGACTACGGGTGGGTGCTGCTATGGTGACCAATGAGCTAAGATAAGCGCGGGATTTGCCTAGCAGTGATTTATAGATGGCCTGGAGCCAGTGGGTTTGACGACGAACATGTAGTGAGGACCAGCCAACAAGAGCGTACAGGTCACAGTGGTGGGTAGTGTATGGGGCTTTGGAGACAAAACGGATGGCACTGTGATAGACTACATCCAATTTGCTTAGTAGAGTGTTGGAGGCTATTTTGTAAATGACATCGCCGAAGTCAAGGATCGGTAGGATAGTCAGTTTTACGAGGGCATGTTTGGCAGCATGAGTGAAGGAGGCTTTGTTGCGAAATAGGAAGCCGATTCTAGATTTAACTTTGGATTGGAGATTCTTTATGTGAGTCTGGAAGTTGAGTTTGCAGTCTAACCAGACACCTAGATATTTGTAGTTGTCCACATACTCTTGGTCAGACCCGTCGAGAGTGGTGATTCTAGTCGGGTGGGCGGGTGCTAGTAGCGGTTCGATTGAAATGCATGCATTTAGTTTTACTAGTGTTTAAGAGCAGTTGAAGGCTACTGAAGGATTGTTGTATGGCATTGAAGCTCGTTTGGAGGTTTGTTAACACAGTGTCCAATGAAGGGCCAGATGTATACAAAATGGTGTCGCTCATGAGGTGGATCTGAGAGTCACCAGCAGCAAGAGCGACATCATTGATATACACGGAGAAAAGTGTCGGCCCAAGAATTGAACCCTGTGGCACCCCCATAGAGACTGCCATAGGTCCAGACAACAGGCCCTCCGATTTGACACACTGAACTCTATCTGAGAAGTAGTTGGTGAACCAGGCGAGGCAGTCATTTGAGAAACCAAGGCTATTTAGTCTGCCAATAAGAATGCGGTGGTTGACAGAGTCGAAAGCCTTGGCCAGGTCGATGAAGACGGCTGCAGAGTACTGTCTATTATCAATCGCGGTTATAATATCGTTTAGACCTTGAGCGTGGCTGAAGTGCACCCGTGACCAGCTCGAAACCGGATTGCATAGCGGAGAAGGTACGGTGGTATTCGAAATGGTCGATGATCTGTTTGTTAACTTGCTTCGAATACTTTCGAAAGGCAGGGCAGGATGGATATAGGTCTGTAGCAGTTTGGATCTAGAGTGTCACCCCTTTGAAGAGGGGGACCGCACGCAGCTTTCCAAATCTCTGGGGATCTCAGGACGTTATGAAAGAGAGGTTGAAGAGACTAGTAATAGGGGTTGCGACAATTTGCGGCTAGTTTTAGAAAGAAAGGGTCCAGATTGTCTAGCCCAGCTGATTTGTAGGGGTCCAGATTTTGCAGCGCTTTCAAAACATCAGCTGTCTGAATTTGTGTGAAGGAGAAGCGGGGGGGCATGGGCAAGTTGCAGCAGAGGGTGCAGAGTTGGTGGCCGGGTTAGTGGTAGCCAGATGGAAAGCATGGCCAGCTGTAGCAAAATGCTTGTTGAAATTCTCGATTATTGTAGATTTATCGGTGGTGATAGTGTTTCCTAGCCTCAGTGCAGTGGGCAGCTGGGAGGAAGTGCTCTTATTGTCCATGGACTTTACAGTGTCCCAAAACTTTTTGGAGTTAGTGCTACAGGATGCTAATTTCTGCTTGAAAAAGTTAGCCTTTGCTTTCCTGACTGCTTGTGTATTGGTTCCTAACTTCCCTGAAAAGTTGCATATCGCGGGGCTATTTGATGCTAATGCTGTACGCCACAGGATGTTTTTGTGCTGGTCAAGGGCAGTCAAGTCTGAGGAGAACCAGGGCTATATCGGTTCTTAGTTCTGTATTTTTGAATGGGGCATGTTTATTTAAGATTGAGAGGAAATTACTTTTAAGGAACAACCAGGCATCCTCTACTGACGGAATGAGATCTATATCCATCCAGGATACCTGGGCCAGGTCAATTAGGAAGGCCTCCTCGCTAAAGTGTTTAAGGGAGCGTTTGACAGTGATGAGGGTTTGTCTGACCGGGACCCATACGGACGCAGGCAATAAGGCAGTGATCGCTGAGATCCTGGTTGAAGACAGCTGAGGTGTATTTAGAGGGTATGTTAGTCAGGATGATATCTATGAGGGTACCCATGTTTACGGATTTAGGTTTGTACCTGGTAGGTTCGTTGATAATTTGCGTGAGGTTGAGGGCATCTAGCTTGGATTATGTCGGTGGGGTATTAAGCATATCCCAATTTAGGTCACCAAGCAGTACAAACTCTGAGGATAAATGGGGGCAATCAATTCACATATGGTGTCCAGGGCACAGCTGGGGGCTGAGGGGGGTCTGTAGCGGCAACAGTGAGAGACTTATTTCTGGAAAGGTGGATTTTTTAGAAGTAGAAGCTCAAACTGTTTGGGCACAGACCTGGATAGTATGATGGAGCTCTGCAGGCTATCTCTACAGTAGATTGCAACTCCACCCTTTGGCAGTTCTACCTAGACGGAAAATGTTATAGTTGGGGATGGAAATTTCAGAATTTTTGGTGGCCTTCCGGAGCCAGGATTCAGACACTGCTAGAACATCAGGGTTGGCAGAGTGTGCTAACGCAGTGAATAACTCAAACTTAGGAAGTAGACTTCTGATATTTATGTGCAAGAAACCAAGACTTTTGCGATTACAGAAGTCATCAAATGATAGCGCCTGGGAGTAGGAGTGATACTGAGGGCTGCAGGGCCTGGGTTAGCCTCTACATCACCAGAGGAACAGAGGAGGACTAGAATAAGGATACTGCTAAAGGCTTTAAGAACTGGTCTTCTAGTGCGTTGGGTACATAGAATAAAGGGCGCAGATTTCTCGGTGTTATAGAAAAGATTCAGGGCATTATGTACAGACAAGGATATGGAAGGATATGAGTAAAGTGGAGGTAAACCCTAAGCGTTGGGTAACAATGAAAGAGATAGTATCTCTAGAGGCATCAATTGAGTCGGTCTCTGAGTGTATGGGGGAGGGACAAAGGAGCTATCTAAGGCAGGTTTAGCTAGGCTGGGGGTCTACAGTGATATAGCACAATTAGAAATAACCGAAACAACAATAAACTAACCATGTTTGGGCTGAGGCTAAACATAAACAGGATGTAGTACCGTAAAAAGGAACAGTCCAGCAGACATCAGCTGTATAGCTGAGTTATCATAAGGTCCGGTGGTGAAGCACTTGTGAGTAAGAGGCCACGGATAGCGTGTTAGCTAGCGGGCCAGGGCTAGCAGATGGATGAATCTTCGTGGTTAACGTCGTAACCACATCAGACGGCGTCGTCAGACCAGTCGTGTAGGATCGGGCGGGCTTCGTGTCAACACTAGGTGGTCCGTCTGGGTTGACAGAGAGTAGGTAGCCGGGAGATGGGCCCAGCTCAGGATGATTAGCCGGACCACAGCGTCCGTTTTGTTGTCGCCAGCTGGTAGCGATGAATCCGGAGTTAAAGGTCCCAGTGATTCAGTGATTTCCGGCGGAAAACTACTATCTGGGTCGATATACGCGCTGTGCAGACTGGCGGCAATATCCGGTGATCAATGTCCAATGATTAAAAATTTACCCGGTGAAAAAATCCAATGTTTTGGTGAAACACCGCTAGCTGTGGCTAATAGCAAGTAGTTAGTTCAGTAGCTAGTTCAGTTTAGTGAGTAAGAGGCCCGATAGCATGTGCTAGCGGGCCAGGGCTGGCCGATGGATGGAATCTTCGTTTCGTCAACACATTAGGACTTATCATGGGACCAGTCGTGTAGGATCGCGGGCTTCGTGTCAACACTAGGTGGTCCCGTCCGGTTGACAGAGAGGTAGATAGCCGGGAGATGGGCCTAGCTCAGGATGATTAGCCAGACCACAGCGTCCGCTTTGTTGGTCAGTAAGCGATGAATCGGAGTTAAAGGTCCAGTGATTCAGTGATTCCGCGGAAAAACTGATATGATCTGGGTTCGATAACGCTGTGCAGACTGGGCGAATATCCGGTGATCAATGTCCAATGATTAAAATTAATCCCGCGGAAAAAAAAATCCAATGTTTTGGGTAACACCGCTAGCTGTGGCTAATAGCAAGTAGCTAGTTAGCTGGTCTAACTAGTTTCAACTGGAGATTCTAGATTCTAGATAAAGGTAAGTCAAAAATAGAATCCGTTCCACATTGAGTGAGGCGGGTTGCAGGAAAGTATATTTTGTAGAAGGATGAAAAGTCTGATAGGGAAATATGTACGAAAAATACAAAAAAACAGGGTATTTACAGGCTATTTACAGACACACGACAGAAACAGGACTGCACTACTTCGCCATCTTGGAATTGAAACCGATCACTGCACCTGTACACAGCCCATCTGAAATTAGCCCACCCAACTACCTCATCCCTATATTGTTATTTATTTTGCTCTTTTGCACCCCAGTATCTCTATTTGCACATAATCTCTTGCACATCTAGCATTCCAGTGTTAATACTATTGTAATTATTTTGCACTATAGCCTATGTATTGCCTTACCTCCATAACTTGCTACATTTGCACACACTGTATATATATTTTCTGTTGTATTTTTGACTTTATGTTTTTTTACCCCATATGTAACTCTGTGTTGTTTTTATCGCACTGCTTTGCTTTATCTTGGCCAGGTCGCAGTTGTAAATGAGAACTTGTTCTCAACTGGCTTACCTGGTTAAATAAAGGTGAAATAAAAAAAATAAAAAAATAAAAATGCTGAGAGCAAATGTTGCAGTTTTAAAGCAAATTACCTGCTATTCTACACATTTTGCTATCATATGCTATCTGGGGTTGGGGGCTCCCTGGAGGTCGGGGGCCCCGGGGGAAGTGTCCTCGTTTGGTAAACCGGCCCTGAGGAAGTGAGATGAGTGGTTCAACAGTTAGTGCTATCCGGTATCCTTGGAACGTCCCTAACCTTAACCCTTACCTTAACCATTTTAAATGTCAACTTCAATGGGGTGACGTCAGAGTTCTGACGTCTCAAGGATTCCGTTTAGACTTTTTCGTGGTTCAACTGAACTTTGTTGAAATCCAGTATCAGAGGTTTTGACTAGATGAGATGCCACTAATGTCAGAAGTGACTTTTCGTAGCAGGTTAGGAAAAGGGTTAGGGTTAGCTAAAATGCAAACATTCTCCCAGAAGTGACTCAAACATGTAACTTTTTGAGTGGAGGCATCCATTTTAGCGGCATCCATTTTAGACATGACCAGGATCAGATAGTGCTCTAAGGTGAAGTTTCCCTATAGTTACAGACCTAGGATCAGTTTCCCCTCCCCCAATTCTAGCCTTCACCATTAGTGGGGAAAATGCTAAACTGACCTAAGATCAGCTTAGTGAAAGGAATGACCTAGGGTACCCTTGTGTTTGAGAATGGAAAGGGATGTTGTTCACTGCTAAGATTATTTAGCTTGACCTTTTGGATTTCATCATTGGAATTGATCCTGAACATAACACATCTACACCCCCAGTAACACACACACACGCACACACGCACGCACGCACACACACACACACACACACACACACACACACACACACACACACACACACACACACACACACACACACACAATAAAAAAGTGACAGATACATACTGTATAATTATATCTGTTTATGTGTGTGGGCAATGGGGTCACAGGGTCGTGGAGGACCACTTGTGGCTGTTTGGAATAGTTGACACCATACAATCAACGAATCCCCCTTCTCACCATAGAGTTTTGGGATATTTGGGCGTGATTTACATATATAGAGGGAACAGTCTTACTCCCTGTTCAACAACAACACAACACACCCTCAATAGTTCAGTGAAAGAATGGATCCCATCCCTAGCCCTTTGGATGTGGAGATAGATGCTTTGTCCGGGTGTGACCATGGAATACTGCCTATTCAACCTCCAGTCTACATGGTCCGTGTGTGTGTGCACATCAAGTGTGTGAATGTGTGGGTGCGTGTGTGTGTGCATGCATGTGTCTGTCTCACCGTGTGCGTATGTGTGTGTGTTTGACTCACCACACATAGTAGCCGTCCTTCTTAATAGCAGCTGAAGCTTCATATGGGGTCATGATTAATTGGTGTTGGGCTCAGTGAGTGAAGATGTGCTCCACCATGCATGTCCTGCTTAGTGTCCTGCTAGTATCCTCTTGTCTGCACCGCACCGAGCCTTTTAATTGGATTAAAAAAGTCACAGTCTCCTGGTTCAACTGTCCCCTGTGGTACCTGAATGGGGTAACTCTGTTGCCCCTGCATCTCTGGGGGTAAATCCTGTCCCTGTCTGTGACCCCATTTCTCTTTTTCTTTTAACCTTTTTTTGCGCCATTCTTCTTACCTTCTCTCTTTCTCTCTCTCTCTCTCTCTCTCTCTCTCTCTCTCTCTCTCTCTCTCTCTCTCTCTCTCTCTCTCTCTCTCTCTCTCTCTCTCTCTCTCTCTCTCTCTGTCTCACACTCTTTCTTCTTATCAAAAACAGTAACCTTTTAACCTCAATTCACAAACTTGAACAGTTTTCCTAATTAAAAAGAAGGCCAAATATTATTAATGTGAAAATCAATCTTTATTTATTTATCTTCCCCTGTTTCTCTCTTTTATTAGATGAGAGTTTTGAAGGTGATTCCTTTAGGCGATGTCAGGAAGGCCTCTGAAAACCCAAATCCGCACCATTTCAACACCTTTTCATTTCCCTTACCCAGCCAGTGTTTGTGTGAATGTCTGCATCCCCAGAGCCTGGCAGACCTGGGCTGTCAGCAAGGGGACACGCCTGCCTCCGTTGACCTGATTGGTGCTTCCAGACTGGGCTTCACATGCCTCTCTACACCCCTCTCTGATGGACCAGCCAGTGTTCCCTAAACACCAGTCACTTTGTTACATGGTCTCATTATAATACATCAAAATTGTGACATTTAACCAATATGTCACCCAAGTTGACATATTAGCTACAGTATATGTCACTAACCCTCCATCCTGTATCAGCAGTATTCCTTAGACCTGATTGAGAACACTGATCACAGCAAAATGCAACCATTGAAGTTATATGCCACTATATTTGACATATTAGTTATAAATGTCCCTTACCCTTCACATTGGCTGGTTCAGCATTATTCTGGATGGACCTGATTGAGAGCACTCTGACCACACCATGGGGTGAATGATGCTCCGCTTTGCTTCTACTCCTGGTTTAATCCTCCTCCCCTTTAAACCACAATGGGAAACATGTGGTCAGTCTCTGTAGGGTATAGAGCACCCGGGCCCACCCTGAGAGACAATGCTGTTTACCTCCTGCTCTAAAACTAAAATGTCACTACACAAACCATACCTACCTAACCTATTCTATGACAACAGCTCCTGTGACCAACTCTGAGGCCTGGGAGGTTGGAGGTGCATCGCCATTAGTTTACAACTAGTGTATCCAGTATCAGTGAAGGGTAGAATGTTTGTTATT
Source organism: Coregonus clupeaformis (assembly GCF_020615455.1). Lineage (NCBI taxonomy): Eukaryota > Metazoa > Chordata > Actinopteri > Salmoniformes > Salmonidae > Coregonus > Coregonus clupeaformis. The sequence continues at coordinate 985,119 of NC_059198.1, read as the reverse complement.
TGGTTATTTTATTAGGATCACCATTAGCTGTTGCTACTGCAGGAGCTACTCTTCCTGGGGTCCACACAAAACATGAAACATGGTATAGTACAGAACATTAACAGACAAGAACAACGCAAGGACTGAGCTGCAGAAATAAAATCCTGAAAGAAAGATAGATAAACATGCACTGTTGAATGCTATCGCAGTTTCTTGGAGTATAATGTTTTGACCTGAAGGTTTTCGTCAGTCTCACTGCCGTTACCTTTCTGAGACACAAGGCGGAGACTGAAGGAAGTAGTTGGTCCATTTGAGTACAATCGGGTCATCAAGATTCTTCTTGAATGTTCCCAGAAAGTCAACAAGATACAGTGAATTCCTACTTGTTGGAATAGTCCCATAGCTTCTCACCTCGTAAAACTTTATGCACAACAAGAACGTTTTATTTCCACATTATCCAGCTACAAAGTGAAAGCAGGCCAGCATGGTGTAATTGGTCTGTTTTATTAAAGGCCTCAACGCTCTAACTTTATTATCCTCCTCTCTGTCTCTTTCCACACCTCATTGACTTATGGGTCAGAGTTTTGACATTGATCATTGCAGGTCTTGATGAAGATGAAGTGTTGGGCTTGTAAAAACCATCTCCAAAAACAAGATAATCCTCCATGTCGGATACAGTGGCTTGCGAAAGTATTCACCCCCCTTGGCATTTTTCCTATTTTGTTGCCTTACAACCTGAAATTAAAATTGCATGCCTACCACTTTGAAGATGCAAAATATTTTTTTGTGTGAAACAAACAAGAAATAAGACAAAAAAACAGAAAACTTGAGCGTCAATACTTTGTAGAGCCACCTTTTGCAGCAATTACAGCTGCAAGTCTCTTGGGGTATGACTCTATAAGCTTGGCACATCTAGCCACTGGAATTTCTGCCCATTCTTCAAGACAAAACTGCTCCAGCTCCTTCAAGTTGGATGGGTTCCGCTGGTGTACAGCAATCTTTAAGTCATACCACAGATTCTCAATTGGATTGAAGTCTGGGCTTTGACTAGGCCATTCCAAGACATTTAAATGTTTCCCCTTAAACCACTCGAGTGTTGCTTTAGCAGTGTGCTTAGGGTCATTGTCCTGCTGGAAGGGGAACCTCTGTCCCAGTCTCAAATCTCTGGAAGACTGAAACAGGTTTCCCTCAAGAATTTCCCTGTATTTAGCGCCATCCATCATTCCTTCAATTCTGACCAGTTTCCCAGTTCCTGCCGATGAAAAACATGGTGATAGGTGTTGGGTTTGCGCCAGACGTAGCGTTTTCCTTGATGGCCCAAAAACTCAATTTTAGTCTCATCTGACCAGAGTACCTTCTTTCATATGTTTGGGGAGTCTCCCACATGCCTTTTGGCGAACACCAAACGTGTTTGCTTATTTTTTTCTTTAAGCAATCGCTTTTTTTCTGCCCACTCTTCCGTAAAGCCCAGCTCTGTGGAGTGTACAGCTTAAAGTGGTCCTATGGACAGATACTCCAATCTCAAAGTTTTAGATATTTTTTTATAACCCAACCCTGATCTGTGCTTCTCCACAACTTATTCCCTGACCTGTTTGGAGAGCTCATTGGTCTTCATGGTGCCGCTTGCTTGGTGGTGCCCCTTGCTTAGTGGTGTTGCAGACTCTGGGGCCTTTCAGAACAGGTGTATATATACTGAGATCATGTGACAGATCATGTGACACATTTAGATTGCACACAGGTGGACTTTATTTAACTAATTATGTGACTTTTGAAGGTAATTGGTTGCACCAGATCTTATTTAGGGGCTTCATAGTGATTAATCGCATTGTCTGAAAGCATAAAAAATACACTGAAAACATCCAAAATACATAATATATACAGCTAAAAACAACAATGCAATGTCAAAGCAAGTTGACATTGAGGTTAAGGAAAGTGTGCTTAATCAATGTACCTGATTTTGCTAACCGTTACTTTGTACAAAATCAAGATGTCAATATTATTGTAATGCATTCTGTATAAAAAAAATACAATTACAGCTCAATTTCAGAAAATTCTGAGTTTGCGATTAATCACGATTAATCACAGCGGATCCTTCAATTAACTTGATTAAATGTTTCTATTGTTTGACAGCCCTAGTTATTACATTAGATCTCTAGTGTAACCTACACACGCACAGTCACATACACACACACACACACACACACACACACACACACACACACACACACACACACACACACACACACACACACACACACACACGAACCCACTTAGATCCCAGATGAAAAGTCAGGTCCATGTTCAGTGAGAGAGACCCAGTCTGTGAACTCTCCAGAGTGGCTGACAGAGAACCCTCCACACTCCCTCCCAGGAGAACAGAGGCCACCTGCACCTCTCCACGCCCCTGCTCTGACCTTCACATGTTGACACTGTACCACACACAGAAGCAGACACAGCTATCCCACAGTGGCAGTGTTGCTGCTTAAAGGGCTAAGGTACTGTTTTGGTTACGTTTCGATAAAAAGAAAAGGAAGATGTCTGACATTAAACGGGTCTCTCTGTCTCGCCTGGAAAGCCATGCTTGTGTGAGGTCATTGAGGATAGAGGATATTAGCGGATATAGGTAGGCGGCAGGTAGCCTAGCGGTTAAGAGCCAGTCGGGCCAGTAACCGAAAGGTCACTGGTTCGAATCCCGAGCCGACTATGTGAAAAATCTGTCGGTGTGCCCTTGAGAAAGGCACTTAACCCTAATTGCGCCTGTAAGTTGCTCTGGAGAAGAGTGTCTGCTAAAATGTAAGTGTATTTGAATGCTGTTTTCACAATGACCTACCATTGTTAGTATAGTACATTTAATCTCTGAATGATAGGCATTATAGTTAATATCCATATGTACACTATGCCTTCCCATGCCTCTAGTTTGAATTACTACTGTAACTAATGAATGGTAAACCTGTAAACGCTCCATCAGATAGTTTGGCCTGATGCTATCTATGATGGGTGGTAGTGGGGCCATGGGGACCGTGCTGATTTAGTTGGAGGGCCTTTTATGACGGTGCATAGCCTCCTGATTAACAGCATGTTGAGCCTGCAGGTGAAGGAGACTTGTATCTTCTCCAAACGTCTGTGTTTGATTAAAACAGCCCAGTCCACGGCTCCGTTCCAAATGGCACCTTATTCCCTTCATAGTGCACTGCTTTTCGCCAGAGCCCTATCGACCTTGGTAGTCCACTATATAGGGAATATTGTGCCATTCGGGACACGGACCATATACCTCCATTGCCAGGCAGCCTGGTCCGTCTGTTGATTTGTCCCTACTGGAAACGCTGAAAGGGGAGAGAAGGGTTCCAAATGACCCCAATGTCCCTTGATATTTATCACTGAGCTTTTTCACTGTTTCTGTTAATCTAATCTTAAACCAAATCCTGCTACTCTATTTAACTTGATTTAACCTTCAGGCTGTGGTAACAGTCTGTCACAAGACACTAATGTTAATCAGCTGTGTTCTACTGCATTGTGACCATAGTATGATGATGGAGAATGGCAGCTTAATGGGAATCTAGCTTAAATAATCTGGGGCTGATTTCACAGACAAGGATTAAGATGGGTCCTGGACTGAAAAATAATATAAGGGGCGGTTTCCAGGACACAGATTATGCCTAGTCCTAGACTAAAATGCAAGCTCAATGGAGAATTAAATATGATTGTTAGTCCAGGACTAGACTTCATCTGTGTCTGGGAAACCGGCCAATTAAATTCAGTTTGGACTGGGTAGTTTCACGTTTAGAGGAAGAAGAAATCAATGTTTTCTGTCAATTCTAGCTGCTACGCTATATCAGTGTTTGGGAACTAGAACAGCACTTGAATCCGTCCTTTGCTAATTTCCTATACCTGCCAAACACACTTTAAACATGTTTCCACACGTTACTTATTCTGCCGTGGAGCTGCCAAGCCAGGAGTCAAAGCCTGCTGAGTGGTAGCTTATCAAAATGTTTCCCACATTCCCTATGGTACCTCAAAGTTGTCTTTGAATGTGAAATCCGGGCCTATATACATGAGGCGTCTCAGAGTAGTGCTGATCTAGGATCAGTTTTGAGATGTTTTATGAATACAGGCCTATGTATTGTTTTATTTTCAACTGAATCTGAACCTAGATCAGTCAGGCAGTGGTTGAGGAATACTGGATGCTGGTTGGTTATGATTATATTATACTGGCTACAGTACAGAATCTGATAAACCCTGCACCATATCACTCTGTAGTCTTGTGTATCAAACCCAAATCAAACCCAATCAGTTAGTCAGGGATTCCTCTTAGACTGATAATCATAACTACATGTAGATTACCTTCAAGAGAAAGGGTTAGGATGCATATTTTACCCTTAGGTCTTTGCAGGTTTGTAATGGGAATAACTGATATGGAGTTGTTAGCATACAACTACAGGGAGCCAGAGTTTCTGTGTGTGTGTGTGTGTGTGTGTGCATGTGTGCATGTCTGTGTGTGTGTGTGTGTGTGTGTGTGTGTGTGTGTGTGTGGACCCAAGCCCAGAGCTGTAAGAGTGTGTGCACCTCAGCTCAGAGATGTAATCTGATTTACAGAAAAGAGCGGGTTGTTTCACATGACTGGTTTAATAGGGAACTGGCGCAAGGTTGTGCCAGTGTCCCTGAGTTGTGTGCGCGTGCTTTCAGGTGCATATGTTTGTGGATTATGTGTTTCTCCCCGTTTGTCCCTGTTTGTGTCTTGTATACTGATGAGTGTGTGTGTTGGTTGGCTGAAAACCGGTAGAGATGTTTGTGTTTGTAAAGGTGTTTCAGTTTGTTGTTGTGTGGTTGGAACGAGGGTGAGAGGTTCGTGTTTGTAAATGTGTTTCAGTGAGTTGTTGTGAGGTTGGAACGAGGGTGTAACTGTTGCTCTTTTCAGTTGTTGTTCTTGGGGGTTCAAAACAGCTTTATTTACATGAAAGTTACATGAAAGTAAAAGTACAGCAAATCAGCTGACAATCACACATCTGGAAAAGAGTCCGGGCTGCAGCGTTGGACTCGGATACTCATTCAGTGGTTTACACTTCCCTTTGAATCAGAGCTTTATTTTGAACTAATGGATCACCAGAAATACACTGCTCAAAAAAATAAAGGGAACACTAAAATAACACATCCTAGATCTGAATGAATGAAATAATCTTATTAAATACTTTTTTCTTTACATAGTTGAATGTGCTGACAACAAAATCACACAAAAATTATGAATGGAAATCAAATGTATCAACCCATGGAGGTCTGGATTTGGAGTCACCCTCAAAATTAAAGTGGAAAACCACACTTCAAAAGTGACCAAAACATCAGCCAGGAAGCATAGGAACTGAGAAGTGGTCTGTGGTCACCACCTGCAAAACCAGTCCTTTATTGGGGGTGTCTTGCTAATTGCCTATAATTTCCACCTGTTGTCTATTCCATTTGCACAACAGCATGTGACATTTATTGTCAATCAGTGTTGCTTCCTAAGTAGACCGTTTGATTTCACAGAAGTGTGACTGACTTGGAGTTACATTGTGTTGTTTAAGTGTTCCCTTTATTTTTTTGAGCAGTGTATATCAAATCATTGAAATCATCCTCTGGTTCCAATTCTGGGGAGAGGAATGTAGAGATCAAGTCCCTTGAACATCATGTGTGCGTCCCAAATGGCACCCATAGAGAATGAAACAGAAAGCATCCCTATTTAGTTCCAATTATGGCATCTGTGAGCACATTTTGAAGTAGTCCATTTTCTTCTTCACGATTGGCTAGTCCCTCCTGATGACCCGGTTGGACCTGACTCCAACAGGGTCACCAGGAGGGATCAGCCAATAAGTGTTGGAAGTCCCACCCAGTTGATTACATTAAAATGGTGGAAGCCCTCAATGGCACTGCCCCTGCTATTACAGCCTTTTGGCCACTAGAGGCCTCTATAATTCTCTATGATGGCACCCTATTCCCTTTATAGCGCACTACTTTTGTCAAGAGGGTACATAGGGTAGTGCACCATAGGGTAGTGCACCATAGGGAATGGACCATAGGGTAGTGCACCATAGGGTAGTGCACCATAGGGTAGTGCACCATAGGGTAGTGCACCATAGGGTAGTGCACCATAGGGTAGTGCACCATAGGGTAGTTCATCATAGGGTAGTGCACCATAGAGTAGTGCACCATAGCATAGTGCACCATAGGGTAGTGCACCATAGGTAGTGAGCGTCTGCTAAATGACTAAAATGTAAATGTAATGTAAATGTAGTGCACCATAGGGTAGTGCACCATAGGGTAGTGCACCATAGGGTAGTGCACCATAGCCTAGTGCACCATAGGGTAGTGCACCATAGGGTAGTGCACCATAGGGAATGGACCATAGGGTAGTGCACCATAGGGTAGTGCACCATAGGGTAGTGCACCATAGCGTAGTGCACCATAGGGTAGTGCACCATAGGGTAGTGCACCATAGGGTAGTGCACCATAGGGTAGTGCACCATAGCATAGTGCACCATAGGGTAGTGCACCATAGGGTAGTGCACCATAGGGAGTGGACCATAGGGTAGTGCACCATAGGGTAGTGCACCATAGGGTAGTGCACCATAGCGTAGTGCACCATAGGGTAGTGCACCATGGGGTAGTGCACAATAGCATAGTGCACCATAGCTTAGTGCACCATAGGGTAGTGCACCATAGCATAGTGCACCATAGGGTAGTGCACCATAGGGTAGTGCACCATAGGGTAGTGCACCATAGCATAGTGCACCATAGGGTAGTGCACCATAGGGTAGTGTATCATAGGGTAATGCACCATAGGGTAGTGCACCAGTAGTGCACTATGTAGGGCAGTGGTCACCAACCTTTTTTTTCCAGGTCACTTTCTGAGTCAAAATGCAAGCCGAGATTTACCGTTCAGATGTTTTGTTGTTGTTGCTTGACATAGAAAAAGGAAAGCCTATGCAACACTAACCTATTAAAAAATGGTACTGTGGTAATGAGGTTTGTGAGGTAGGCTATAGGCCCAATACATTATCACCACATATTGGCTTTGCTTGAATTCAGACCATTTAAAAATATATAATAATAATTTATAATTTATAATATATATTTCAACATTTGAGGTAGGCTATAGGATCACACTGGTAATATATCCATTGTTGTATTACTTGTAAGGCACAGCTGAGTGAGTGTACATTTAAAAAAATCTATATTTTACTGGGCTGATGGAGCCTGCATCTGATGGTCAGTCTCAGTGAAGGGAGAGAGCAGCAGACTGAGGGTCCGCCTCTCATCGTCCTTCCGCTCTCCCTTTCCTCCGCTGACACTGACCAAAAAGGGCCACCGTCTTCCAGCTGATGGCGAAACTCGAGTCACACCGCACTATTTCTGCCTTATCAGTGTTGGCTGCTGAGGGGAGGATGGCTCATAATAATGTCTGGAATGGAGTCAATCGAATGGCATCAAACACATGAAAACCCCCCAAAACATGTTTGATGGCATTCCATTGACTCCATTCCAGACATTATTATAAGCCATCCTCCCCTCAGCAGCCTCCACTGTGCATCAATTCATGTTGTTACTCCTATGACCAAAGAAAGTGAAATATTCCCAAGATGCTACTCGTTCATTACAGCTGCAGTTCTGGTTGTAGCACGAGTGGAAGTAGAGAGAACACGCATTTTATGGCTTCTAAAATTGTTGAATAGAAAGTGTTGACAGTGCTGAGTAAAGACTTAAACATGAACTCACTCATAAAAACAGCATCACTTTGCTGTATTCGTTGACAGTCTCTCTCTAGTCATGGTTTAAAAAGTTTAGAAATCTTACACTATCAACTTTGCTGTTGCTTTTTTTTAAGCCTGCTACGTTAGCCTACTGCAGACGTGGTAATCTGAGCCATCCGATTGGCTAGCGGTAGGCCTATAGTGCTGTATTTATTTGCTCCCCCCGGGCCTGCCGGGAATGCAGTTTGTACCTTCAGACATATGAAATGATTCAAAATGGGAACACGTCACCTACAGGGCAGCTGAATCGGGTGCACCTCCTGCCAATAAAAACAATAGGAACACAAGGCTTTATCATTGAGTTATTACAGAAATGTTTTGCGATTGACTAGGAATTCATTAGAGATGGACTGGTTGGTGACCACTGATGTAGGGAATAGGGTGCCATTTGTCCTGGGCCCTCAGTGTGCTGTGTTCTTATTCTTCTTCTACATTGTTGCTTGATGTTTGTTAGGGGATTCTCTGTCTTCTTCTGGGTTGGATGATGTTTGTTAGGGGATTCTCTGTCTTCTTCTGGGTTGGATGATGTTTGTTAGGGGATTCTCTGTCTTCTTCTGGGTTGGATGATGTTTGTTAGGGGATTCTCTGTCTTCTTCTGGGTTGGATGATGTTTGTTAGGGGATTCTCTGTCTTCTTCTGGGTTGGATGATGTTTGTTAGGGGATTCTCTGTCTTCTTCTGGGTTGGTTGATGTTTGTTAGGGGATTCTCTGTCTTCTTCTGGGTTGGATGATGTTTGTTAGGGGATTCTCTGTCTTCTTCTGGGTTGGTTGATGTTTGTTAGGGGATTCTCTGTCTTCTTCTGGGTTGGATGATGTTTGTTAGGGGATTCTCTGTCTTCTTCTGGGTTGGATGATGTTTGTTAGGGGGATTCTCTGTCTTCTTCTGGGTTGGATGATGTTTGTTAGGGGATTCTCTGTCTTCTTCTGGGTTGGATGATGTTTGTTAGGGGATTCTCTGTCTTCTTCTGGGTTGGTTGATGTTTGTTAGGGGATTCTCTGTCTTCTTCTGGGTTGGTTGATGTTTGTTAGGGGATTCTCTGTCTTCTTCTGGGTTGGTTGATGTTTGTTAGGGGATTCTCTGTCTTCTTCTGGGTTGGATGATGTTTGTTAGGGGATTCTCTGTCTTCTTCTGGGTTGGATGATGTTTGTTAGGGGATTCTCTGTCTTCTTCTGGGTTGGATGATGTTTGTTAGGGGATTCTTTGTCTTCTTCTGGGTTGGATGATGTTAGTTAGGGGATTCTCTGTCTTCTTCTGGGTTGGATAATGTTTGTTAGGGGATTCTCTGTCTTCTTCTGGGTTGGATGATGTTTGTTAGGGGATTCTCTGTCTTCTTCTGGGTTGGATGATGTTAGTTAGGGGATTCTCTGTCTTCTTCTGGGTTGGATGATGTTTGTTAGGGGATTCTCTGTCTTCTTCTGGGTTGGATGAGCTCCATCGTGATTTTATTTGGAGAGTGGCCGGAGGAGCAATAGCCAGTGTGTGTGTGTGTTTCATGTGTGGGCTCTAGGATGCTCTTCAGGAAGCTCTAATGTCAGCAGGGTAGTTTTTCATAAGGGAGTAATCTCACCACACAAAGCCACTCTCCCATATTAGATGGAGACCCTATAGGGTATACCTTAGATAGTGTTAATCAAAGATCTGGCCATCCCATCCCATCTCCTCTCCCCACACCCCCTCTCCCCTCACCCCCCATCCCCTCACCCTCATCCCCTTACCCCTTGCTCTCCCCCATTACCTCAACCATTGGCCTATCCACCAACAGTGCAAGCTTTAAAGGCCTATTCTGTATGTCAACTTATTTGTCTACAGAAGTAAGAAAAATACAATTTTAGGAAGCTATTTACTGAATGGAAAAAGCAGGCTGGAATGCACCTAACAGCAGGACCCTATAACAGCACGATCTGGCATGCACCTAAGAGCAGTACCCTATGCCAGCACGAACAACCTTAAAGGTGTTTTAAAAAGGAGCGAAAGACTGAGTCGTTTAACCATGTCATCTCATGAAACTCTGGGAAGCAATATGGCTAGGATTGAGTTTCTCTCCCCGTCGTCCTGTTATTTTCTGTTTTCCCGGCCCTCAACTCTCAGAGCTTATACAGTTTAAAGGAGGTTCTTAACTCAAGGCTTTGTGTCACTTGGAAACATTTGTTGCCAAGGTAACCGGTCTGGTCCGGCGAAACTCCGAAACGGAGACAACCTCTGTTTGGGGCGGGGCGTGGCCAGGCCTGACTTATCAATGGTCCAATAGAGAGCTGCTTCAGTCCAGAACCCACTGGTATTTTAAAGAGACCTGTATGTCTTATTTCCAAGGCTTGCAGTAACCCGATAACCTTATAATATGAGCACACCGAATAGTTGTGAAATTGTAGAATGGAAAATGCCAACCGGTAATGCACTGAAACTGAAGCTTTGTCACGTGGGACACTTTTAAATATTGAAGAATGTGACATTCTGTGGACGTGTTCCAGGTCGGACCGGTCCTGTAAAAGGTGTTGTGAAGATAGTCAAACTTTTCATGAAGTGAGGCAAAACATAGTGTAACAGTGAAGTAAGGCCTACACACTCATTTGATCCAACACACACCTTTAGTTCCTATTAGTTCACACTGTTTCACTTCTAAAGAAACCTTGGCCTGACAAAACTTTGAACTTATAAAGGCACAGCTACAGTATATGTTAGAGCAATTGAGTGGTGAGCCCTAGTTCACTAAATAGATATCTAGAACAGGAGCCATGCCAAGGCAGAGCCTGAGTCATGGAGTCATCATGGGGCTGGGCTCAGAGAGCGTTACAACGACACAGCCAGAGAGTCAGGCAGGCAGGCAGACAGTCAGATAGACAGGCAGGCAGTTAGTCAGGCAGACAGTCAGGCTGTCAGATAGTTAGGCAGGGAAAGCATGCAGTCAGGCAGGCAGACAGGCAGACAAAGACAAGCAGGCAGTCAGTTAGTCAAGCAGTCAGTTAGTCAGTCAGGCCAGCAGACAAAGGCAAGCAGGCAGACAGGCAGGGAGGGAAAGCAGGCAGTCAGGCAGTCAGGCAGACAGTTAGACAGGAAGCCAAGCATGCAGGCAGGCAGACAGGCAGTTAGAAAGGCAGAGGTTTAAACAGAGACACATGACCAGGCTTGATAACACAGTGATTACAGCATAAAGCACACAGAATAAAACCTTCGAGGAAATCAGAGGAATGTTCCAGTGAAACTACAGGAACTATTTACCCCCCTTCTCCCTCCTCCAGTGTCAACAGCATTTAGAAATTGATATAGTAAAAAACTTGTTTCCCAGGTGATACCAAGCACTAACAACAGGCAGAAGCTACATCCTTACTGTTGTTCCATCTGTTGTTTCCCAGGTGATACCAAGCACTAACAACAGGCAGAAGCTACATCCTTACTGTTGTTCCATCTGTTGTTTCCCAGGTGATACCAAGCACTAACAACAGGCAGAAGCTACATCCTTACTGTTGTTCCATCTCAAATCAAATCATATTTTATTTGCCACATGCCCCGAATATAACAGGTGTAGACATTACAGTGAAACGCTTACTTACATGTGTTAAGTAAAAAACAGATAAGTACAAAATTAAAATAACAAATAATTAAAGAGCAGCAGTAACGAGGCTATATACAGGGGGTTCCGGTACAGAGTCAATGTGCGGGGGCACCGGTTAGTCGAGGTAATTGAGGGAATATGTACATGTGGGTAGAGTTAAAGTGACTATGCATAGATAGTAGCAGCAGCATAAGAGAGGGGTGGGGTGGGGGGGGGACAATGCAAATAGTCCGGATAGCCATGATTAGCTGTTCAGGAGTCTTATGGCTTGGGGGTAGAAGCTGTTAAGAAGCCTTTTGGACCTAGACTTGGAGCTCCGGTACCGCTTGCCGTGCGGTAGCAGAGAGAACAGTCTATGACTAGGGTGGCTGGAATCTTTGACCATTTGTAGGGCCTTCCTCTGACACCGCCTGGTATAGAGGTCCTGGATGGCAGGAAGCTTGGCTCCAGTGATGTACTGGGCCGTACGCACTACCCTCTGTAGTGCCTTGCGGTTGGAGGCCGAGCAGTTGCCATACCAGGCGGTGATGCAACCAGTCAGGATGCTCTCGATGGTGCAGCTGTATAACTTTTTGAGGATCTGAGGACCCATGTCAAATCTTTTCAGTCTCCTGAGGGGGAATAGGCTTTGTCGTGCCCTCTTCACGACTGTCTTGGTGTGTTTGGACCATGATAGTTTGTTGTTGATGTGGACACCAAGGAACTTGAAGCTCTCAACCTGCTGCACTACAGGTGATACCAAGCACTAACATCAGGCAGAAGCTACATCCTTACTGTTGTTCCATCTGTTGTTTCCCAGGTGATACCAAGCACTAACAACAGGCAGAAGCTACATCCTTACTGTTGTTCCATCTGTTGTTTCCCAGGTGATACCAAGCACTAACATCAGGCAGAAGCTACATCCTTACTGTTGTTCCATCTGTTGTTTTCCAGGTGATACTAAGCACTAACATCAGGCAGAAGCTACATCCTTACTGTTGTTCCATCTGTTGTTTCCCAGGTGATACCAAGCACTAACAACAGGCAGAAGCTACATCCTTACTGTTGTTCCATCTGTTGTTTTCCAGGTGATACCAAGCACTAACATCAGGCAGAAGCTACATCCTTACTGTTGTTCCATCTGTTGTTTTCCAGGTGATACCAAGCACTAACATCAGGCAGAAGCTACATCGGTGGAATAGAGAAGATGGACATTCAACAAGTAAGAATGACACTGCGTTCACAACTATTTAAATATTGCCTGTATTCACAGTGGAATTCAATACAGCCTTTGCCAGTCCTGTATTAACAGACATACTGTAGATCAGTGTTCACAGTGGAATTCACCCTAGCCAGTCCTGTACTAACATACATACTGTAGATCAAACAGGACAGTGGCCAGTGGATCAGTACTATAGCTGCCATTTGAGATGTGATCAGGCAGGGTGGCATATGTGTTCTGGGTGTCACCAACCGCATCGACACAGTACTGTGAGCTCATACACACACACACACACGCTCGACGCTGTGTAACTCACTCCAGTCATGACAGCATGGTAATGTGACACTCTGGCTCCATGGACTTTGATATTTGAGCCAGGGTTGTTCATTGTCATTGGTTTGGGTGTATTTCATTTGGTGGTGTTGGGGATGGGTGAGTTTCATTTTGTTTGTGTCTAGTGGTGACTTGGTCTATGACTCCCAATCGGAGGTAACGAGTGTCAGCTGTCGGCTCGTTATCTCTGATTGGGAGCTCCATATATATTCTGTGTGTTTTCTCCTTTGGTTTGTGGGTTATTGTTCCAGTGTTGTATGTTCTGCTCGGTGTCACAGAGGACTTCACGTATCGTCATTTGTTGTTTTTTCGTGGTTGCTTTAATTAAATAAAGTCATCATGTTCACTCCACGCGTTGCGTATTGGTCCGCTCCTTCAGACGATCGTGACAGAATAACCCACCAAAAAAGGACCAAGCAGCGCGTCCAGGAGCAAAGGGTCTGGACATGGGAGGAACTGTTGGACGGTAAAGGGTCCTGGACGTGGGAAGAAATCCTGGACGGCATGGATCGCCGTCCATGGAGCCGAAACAGAGGAGAGAAGCGACGGAGAGGAGCAACGGCGTCGGCAGAGCCAACGTCGGAAGGGGATTTGAGAGGCAACCCAAGAAATTTTTGGGGGGCACATGGCTTGGGCGACGGAGCAGCAGGAGGCTGCCACAAGGCAGAGTCAGAGGGCTGCCAGGTTAAGGGGGGCTGACGAGGCAGAGAAGGGGACGGATTCAGTGGGCTACCAGGTCAAGGGGGCTACTGGGTAAAGCAGGAAGGAAGGTGTTGAGGCACGGCGTGAGGTACTGGGGTGTGTAACCAGTTCGGTCCGGCCCGTTCCTAGTCCCGAGGTGCAGCCAGTAGTGTGTGTTCCCCGTCGGTCACGGCCTGTTCGGTCCCTCGCACTAAGTGTGAGTGCGCGTCGCCAGCCCGGTTCGGCCTGTTCCTGCCTCGCCCAAGACGATATGCGGTACGCGTCGCCACTCCGGCCTGTTCCTACTCCACGCACCAGGTACGGTGCGCCGCCAGCCCAGCCGGCCTGTTCCTACTCACGCACCAGGGATGCGGTGCGCTTCGCCAGCCCAGCCCGGCCTGTTCCTACCCACGCACCAGGGATACGGTGCAGCCGCCCAGCTCCGGCCCGGCCTGTTCCGGCCACTCGCACCGGGATACGGTGCGCGTCGCCAGCCCCCCGCCCCGGCCTGTTCCTGCCTCTCCGCACTAGGCGTGAGGTGAGTCCCCAGGGTCCAGCATACCCTGTTCCGGCTCCCGCACTAGGCGTTATGGGAGTCCCCAGGGTCCAGCATGCCCTGTTCCGACTCCCACTGCCCCCTGAGATCGTGTCCTCAGCCCGGTACCTCCAGTTCCGGCACCAAGCATCAGGCCTACGGTGCTCCCCAGGGCCAAGCATGCCCTGTTGCTGCTTCCCGCACTAGCCCTGAGATCGTGTCCTCAGCCCGGTACCTCCAGTTCCGGCACCATGCATCAGCCTGCGGTGCCCCCCAGGGTCCAGCATGCCCCTGTTGCTTCTCCCCGCACTAGCCCTGGGATGCGTGTCCTCCGCCCGGCCTCCTGTTCCGCACCACGCACCAGGCCTACGATGCGCCTCAGACGGCCAGAGTCTGCCGTCTGCCCAACGGGGCCTGAACTGCCCAGTCTGCCCAAAGCCTGCAAAGCCGCCCCGTCTGCCATGAGCCATCGAGCCGTCCGCCAGACCGGGAGCCGCTAGGGGAGCCTTCCGCCAGACAGGATCAGCCAGAGCCTTCCGCCAGACAGGATCAGCCAGAGCCTTCTGCCAGACAGGATCAGCCAGAGCCTTCCGCCAGACAGGATGAGCCAGATCCGTCAGTCGACCATGAGCAGCCAGATCCGTCCAGTCGGCCATGAGCAGCCAGATCGTCAGCCAGCCATGAGCAGCCAGATCCGTCAGCCAGCCATGAGCAGCCAGATCCGTTAGCCAGCCACGAGCAGCCAGATCCGTTAGCCAGCCATGAGCAAGCCAGTTCCGTCAGCCAGCCATGAGCCGTCCAGCCAGGATCCGCCAGAGCCGTCCCAGCCAGGATCCGCCAGAGGCCCAGCGGATCCGCCGGGAGCGTCCAACCGGGATCCTCAGAGCCGTCCCAGCCGGGATCCCAGCCAGCCAGGATCCACCAGAGCCAGCCAAGCCAGGATCCGCCATTTAGTCAGGTGCTCCCCCTTAGCTCGGTGTTGCTCCTTATCCTGTTGCTGTCCCTTATCCTGGTGCTGTCCTTAGCCTGGTACTGCCCCTTAGTCGGTACTGCCCCTTAGTCCGGTACTGCCCGTAGTCCGGTGCTGCCGTAGTCGGTGCTGCCCCTTAGCCCGGTGCTGCCGCCTTGTCCCGGTGCTGCCCCTTGTCCCAGTGCTGCCCCTTATCCGGTGCCGCCCCTTATCCCGTGCTGCCCCTTAGGCCGATGCCCCTTAGTCCGGTGTTGCCCCTTAGTCCAGGTGGGATTAGTTGGAGGGTGGTCATTGGGAGGAGGCTACCGAAGCAGGTTATGACTGTGGTGGGGTGGGGATCGCGACCGGGCCAGAGCCGCCAGGCCGTGGACAGACGCCACCCAGGCCCTCCCCTGGGTCCTGATATTGGTCTCCCGGGAGTTCGCACCTTTAGGGGGGTACGTGTCGACACTCTGGCTCCATGGACTTTGAGTATTTGAGCCAGGGTTGTTCATTGTCATTGGTTTGGGTGTATTTCATTTTGGTGGTGTTGGGGATGGGTGAGTTTCATTTTGTTTGTGTCTAGTGGTGATTGGTCTATGACTCCCAATCGGAGGTAACGAGTGTCAGCTGTCGGCTCGATTATCTCTGATTAGGAGCCATATACTATTCTGTGTGTTTTCTCCTTTGGTTTGTGGGTTATTGTTCCAGTGTTGTATGTTCTGTCGGTGTCACAGAGGACTTACGTATCGTCATTTGTTGTTTTTTCGTGGTTGCTTTAATTAAATAAAGTCATCATGTTCACTCCACGCGCTGCGTATTGGTCCGCTCCTTCAGACGATCGTGACAGGTAAAGAATGCAGAGGCCGAGGCACAACGGAGATATCACTTCAAACACACAGGCCGGAGTCTCTGATCCTTTCAGTGTATTGAATGAATGGAGATGTGCTTTGATGGGCCACCTCAGAGCCGTGCGTGTCGCCCCGAACTCAAAGGGAACTGTTGATATGTGGGCTGGCAGCCTGAATGAGAGGTGTGTGTGGGACATAGAGGGACAATCAGAAAGAATGGACGGTGCTCAGTGTGCCACTGCTGGAGGTGGGACACCCAGATTTTACTCTAACTCAAGAAGAAGGCTCTCTTCTAAAAATATGATGTGTTGGCCGTCAATTGCCTAAATCATAGAGGGAGAGATGGCTTAGCCTCAGTCCCAGGCACCACAGACACACGACAGGTTGAGGGCCTGGTTTAGCAGGCTGATTCTGCTGCACATCTGGCTCAGCTCCAAGGTACAGGAGACAGGTACAGGTAGGGCCTTACAGGAAGGAGGAGAGATAATGGAGGGAGGGAGGGAGGGAGGGAGATGGAGGAGGGAGGGAGAGATAGAGGAGGAGGAGGAGGAGAGAGAGTGGGAGGGGTAGAGGAGGAGGGAGTAGAGGAGGAGAGTGAGGAGATGGAGGAGGAGGGGAGGTGGGAGGAGAGAGTGGAGGGAGGGAGGAAGATGGAGGAGGGAGGGAGGAGGGAGGGAGGGAGGGAGGGAGGGAGGGAGGAGGAGGGAGGGAGGTAGTGGGGTAATATTTATTATATATGTGAATATTATATATACCTCACATGTGAACCGTAAAAGACTAAGCCACAATTAGCCTATTAAAATGTTGATCTGACTATAATAAAACCATGAACAATCAAGTATTATGCATTTAGCTGACTAAGATCAAGAAATGGTCATGAGATATGAATATCAAAGCAAGTTTAGAAAATGTATGGATTCGCACACAGGGCGCTTAAAGCTTAAGTTACAAGGCAATCTGACATTAACGAAGCCTAATTCTAGACATATAGATACTACGGTTAACGTACGAAGACAAAGCATGAACAAGATGCCTACTAAGCAAGAGGCCTGGAAACCTAGGAAATTAGAAAATACCATGCAACCGTTCTCCAATTGACTGCATACAGAGGTAAAAGAGAGAACAGACCTCCATTCCATTTATACAACAACTCTAGAAGGGTGTATCAATCACCAACCAAACGATACCAAGTTTACAGTAATCTGATCACCCTTGCCTCATCTCCAAAGGGTGTCAAAGCATCATCTAAAGCCTTGTGTGGGGGATGAGCCCAATGTGCAGTAGACAATAAACCCCCTTATATAGGAGTAATGTAGAGTTCACCCCTGTACAGATACATGTTACCACAGAGATCATACATCCATGTGCCAGTTGAAGTCGGAGAAGTTTCCGTACACTTAGGTTGGAGTCATCTAAAACTCATTTTTCAGCCACTCCACAAATGTCTTGTTAACAAACTATAGTTTTGGCAAGTCGGGTTAGGACATTTACTTTGTGCATGACTCAACTCATTTTTCAACAATTGTTTACAGATAGATTATTTCACTTACTTAATTCACTTTGTATCACAATTCCAGTGGGTCAGAAGTTTACATACACTAAGTTGTCTGTGCCTTTAAACAGCTTAGAAAATTCCAGAAAATTATGTCATGGCTTTGAGAAGCTTCTGATAGGCTAATTGACATCATTTGAGTCAATTGGAGGTGTGTACCCTGTGGATGTATTTCAAGGCCTACCTTCAAACTCATGCCTCTTTGCTTGACATCATGGGAAAATCTAAAGAAATCAGCCAAGACTTCAGAGAAAAAAAAATGGTACAAGACCTCCACAAGTCTAGCTTATCCTTGGGAGCAATTTCCAAACGCCTGAAGGTACCACGTTCATCTGTACAAACAATAGTACCTAAGTTTACATAAACACCATACCACCATCGTCATACCGCTCGGAAGAACGCATTCTGTCTCCTAGAGATGAACGTACTTTGGTGCAAAAAGTGCAAATCAATCCCAGAACAACAGCAAAGGACCCTGTGGAGATGCTGGAGGAAACAGGTACAAAGTATCTGTATCCACAGTAAACGAGTCCTATATCGACATAACCTGAAATGCCAGCTCAGCAAGGAAGAAAGCCACTACTCCAAAACCGCATACATAAAAAAGCCAGACTATGGTTTGCAACTGCACATGGGGACAAAAGATTGTACTTTTTGGAGAAATGTCCACTGGTCTGATGAAACAAAAATAGAACTGTTTGGCCATAATGACCATCTTATGTTTGGAGGAAAAAGGGGGTAGCTTGCAAGCGAAGAACACCAATCCCAACGTGAAGCACGGGGGTGGCAGCATCATGCTGTGGGGTGCTTTTGCTGCAGGAGGACTGGTGCACTTCACAAAATAGATGGCATCATGAGGAAGGTCAATTATGTGGATATATTGAAGCAACATCTCAAGACATCAGGTCAGGAGTTAAAGACTTGGTTGTAAATGGGTTTCCAAATGGACAATGACCCCAAGCATTACTTCCAAAAGTTGTGGCAAAATGGCTTAAGGACAACAAAGTCGAGGTATTGGAGTGGCCCTCACAAGCCCTGACCTCAATCCTATAGAAAATGTGTGGGCAGAACTGAAAAAGCGTGAGCGAGCAAGAGAAGGCCTACAAACCTGACTCAGTTACACCAGCTCTGTCAGGAGGAATGGACCAAAAGTCACCCAACTTATTGTGAGAAGCTTGTGGAAGGCACCTGAAACGTTTCAAATTGAACAATTAAAAGGCAATGCTACCAAATACTAATTGAGTGTATGTAAACTTCTGACCCACTGGGAATGTGATGAAAGAAATAAAAAGCTGAAATAAATCATTATCTCTACTATTATTCTGACATTTCACATTCTTAAAATAAAGTGGTGATCCTAACTGATCTAAGACAGGGAATTTTACTATAATTAAACGTTAGGAATTGTGAAAAACTGAGTTTAAATGTATGTTGGCTAAGGTGTATGTAAACTTCCTGACTTCAACTGTAGATGGCATACAGAGAACAGGAGTTGGTGGCACCTTAATTGGGGAGGACGAACTCGTGGTAATGGCTGGAGCAGAATAAGTTGGAATGGTATCAACATTTGGTTTCCATGTGTTTGATGTGCCATTTCATTCGGCTCCGTTCAAGCCATATATGCAGCCGGGTCCTCCCATCAGCAGCCTCCACTGATGGTCATAAAAGTGTATCCTCAGAGGACAAAAGTTTCAGATAGATAACAGACATGGCTGCTGAAGGATTATTCTATCACACATTCCAGTAATCAGTCCTCTGGATACTGTAACCAGAGAGATACATATCTGGCCCCTCAGAGGGGGAAGGGCTGACTGGTCCTTGTGGCATTGTCTTCTGTGTTTTGTTGAGCCATTTTTTTTTTTTATTTTTTTTTATTTCACCTTTATTTAACCAGGTAAACCAGTTGAGAACAAGTTCTCATTTACAACTCGCGACCAGGCACAAAGATAAAAAGCAAAGCAGTGCGATATAAACAACAACACAGAGTTACATATGGGGTAAAAACAAAACAAAGTCAAAAATACAACAGAGATACATATATATACAGTGTGTGCAAATGTAGCAAGTTATGGGGTAAGGCAATAAATA
>NC_059198.1:942500-965521 GCF_020615455.1 Coregonus clupeaformis | reverse complement strand
GGGGGAGGGAGAGAGACAGAGAGAGAGAAGAGGGAGGGAGAGAGAGAGAGAGAGAGAGAGAGAGAAAGAGAGAGAGTGGGAGAGAGAGAGAGAGAGAGAGAGAGAGAGAGAGAGAGAGAGAGAGGAGAGAGAGAGAGAGAGAGAGAGAGAGAGAGAGAGAGAGAGAAGAGGGAGGGAGAGAGAGAGAGAGGGGAGAGAAAGAGAGAGAGGAGAGAGAGAGAGAGAGAGAGAGAGAGAGAGAGAGAGAGAGAGAGAGAGAGAGTACTCTACATCTGTGTGACTGTATGTTTCTGTTTGTCCACACATCCACCACCAACTCCATCACTGAAACTGATAGAAACTCTCCTTCCACAGAAACTCTCCCTCTCCCACGCAGCAGAAGGCCAACACCAGGTCAATTCTCTCCATACTCTCCATTAATAGTTGGCATACAGACCTTATAGCCTCATTATGTGTCCTCTATTGACCTATGATGGTCAGCAGGCAGGCAGGCAGCAGGGCCTGTAGTAAGTTAGCAAGCAGGCAGGCAGGCAGCAGGGCCTGTAGTAAGTTAGCAAGCAGGCAGGCAGGCAGGCAGCAGGGCCTGTAGTAAGTTAGCAGGCAGGCAGGCAGCAGGGCCTGTAGTAAGTTAGCAGGCAGAAAGGAAGTAGGGCCTGTAGTATGTTAGCAGACAGAAAGGCAGTAGGGCCTGTAGTAAGTTAGCAGGCAGAAAGGCAGTAGGGCCTGTAGTAAGTTAGCAGGCAGAAAGGCAGTAGGGTCTGTAGTAAGTTAGCAGGCAGAAAGGCAGTAGGGCCTGTAGTAAGTTAGCAGGCAGAAAGGCAGTAGGGCCTGTAGTAAGTTAGCAGGCAGAAAGACAGTAGGGCCTGTAGTAAGTTAGCAGGCAGAAAGGCAGTAGGGCCTGTAGTAAGTTAGCAGGCAGGCAGGCAGCAGGGCGGCCTGTAGTAAGTTAGCAAGCAGAAAGGCAGTAGGGCCTGTAGTAAGTTAGCAGGCAGAAAGGCAGTAGGGCCTGTAGTAAGTTAGCAGGCAGAAAGGCAGTAGGGCCTATAGTAAGTTAGCAGGCAGGCAGGCAGCAGGGCGGCCTGTAGTAAGTTAGCAAGCAGAAAGGCAGTAGGGCCTATAGTAAGTTAGCAGGCAGAAAGGCAGTAGGGCTGTAGTAGTTAGCAGGCAGAAAGGCAGTAGGGCCTGTAGTAAGTTAGCAGGCAGAAAGGCAGTAGGGCCTGTAGTAAGTTAGCAGGCAGGCAGCAGGGCCTGTAGTAAGTTAGCAGGCAGAAAGGCAGTAGGGCCTGTAGTAAGTTAGCAGGCAGGCAGGCAGCAGGGCCTGTAGTAAGTTAGCAGGCAGGCAGGCAGTAGGGCCTGTAGTAAGTTAGCAAGCAGAAAGGCAGTAGGGCCTGTAATAAGTTAGCAGGCAGGCAGGCAGCAGGGCGGCCTGTAGTAAGTTAGCAAGCAGAAAGGCAGTAGGGCCTGTAGTAAGTTAGCAGGCAGAAAGGCAGTAGGGCCTGTAGTAAGTTAGCAGGCAGAAAGGCAGTAGGGCCTGTAGTAAGTTAGCAGGCAGGCAGGCAGCAGGGCGGCCTGTAGTAAGTTAGCAAGCAGAAAGGCAGTAGGGCCTATAGTAAGTTAGCAGGCAGAAAGGCAGTAGGGCCTGTAGTAAGTTAGCAGGCAGAAAGGCAGTAGGGCCTGTAGTAAGTTAGCAGGCAGAAAGGCAGTAGGGTCTGTAGTAAGTTAGCAGGCAGGCAGGCAGCAGGGCCTGTAGTAAGTTAGCAGGCAGGCAGGCAGTAGGGCCTGTAGTAAGTTAGCAAGCAGAAAGGCAGTAGGGCCTGTAGTAAGTTAGCAGGCAGAAAGGCAGTAGGGCCTGTAGTAAGTTAGCAGGCAGAAAGGCAGTAGGGCCTATAGTAAGTTAGCAGGCAGAAAGGCAGTAGGGCCTGTAGTAAGTTAGCAGGCAGAAAGGCAGTAGGGCCTGTAGTAAGTTAGCAGGCAGGCAGGCAGCAGGGCGGTCTGTAGTAAGTTAGCAGGTAGAAAGGCAGTAGGGTCTGTAGTAAGTTAGTACAGTACTGTAGGTGAGTAATGACGCAAGGCCCTCTCAAGGAGTAAGCATTACCACTAGAATCCATGCAGTTTGTCATCATTTGAGGCAGAGCTCAGAACTGATCCTGTATTCGCCCCGAGTCCATCTAACAAAGACCAGACCATCCCAGTTAATCTGATTCAAAGCAATTTGTTCAGTTATATGGAGGCTGGAAAGTGGAAACTGATCTCCGACGTGAGACTTGGGTTCCACTGCATCCAGGAATAATTGGAAAGTTAGCTTGTGTTCTGGCAGAGTGGTGCAGTGTTTCTGCTGCTGCTGCTGCTTTCACATTTGCTTAAGTTTTTCTGTAACTGTGAGCAAGAATAAATAATGTAAAAGTCATGAAGAAGTAATTTGGACTGTTTGCGTAGATAATTGTGCAATAGCGACAGGTCTTGCGCAATGTGTCCTTTGAGACAGAGAGAGTGAGGACACGTGGGTTGGGGGACGTAGATGACATAAGGGTGATGTAGGGTGTCATAAGGATCCAGGGGCCTCCCCAGATGGTTTGTGTTTCCGTAGCGCCCTGCGGAGCGTGCCAGGTCAGAAAACGGGTACATATGCCAACTGTAGTCAACGACGACAGCCAGGGCGGGTGCAGAGAGATGTATAATGTTCACACATGCAGCGACTGCAACCAGGGTCCAAGAATACCAATTAGGCCCATTTTAGATAATGTAGTCGAGAAAACGTGAGTTATTTTCCATCTGTTTCGTGTCCATTTCCCTTTTTCCCTCCATGAAAGTAATAAAAATAGAAAAATAGTTGGATTTAGTGATTGGATTTCTAATCATCTCAACTAGGGTCTTCAGCGGTGCTGAGTGTTCTGTACCACATAGCAGTATAACTGGATAAGGGGGTTTCTCCTGTTGTTACATCCTTTAACAACATGATTTTATTAATTATCCTAATGCTGTTGGTAGACATATTACATTTTACATTAACATTTGTGTCATTTAGCAGACGCTCTTATCCAGAGCGACTTAGTGCATTCATCTTAAGATAGCTAGGTGAGACAACCACACATCACAGTCATAGTAAGTACATTTTTCCTCAATAAAGAAGTTATCGTGTGCAAGCTTTTTTTATGGGGGGGAATAAGACTGAGATGTCTTATTTAAGATATTGTTATACTGTTATTGTACTAGTTTCACTCAGCATTTAAAGTCATCAGGATATTGAATAAGACAATTTTAGATCCTCTTGTTCACATTGGCAGTGACTCAAATCTGTTCTTTTTCCTGCAGTCTGAACAGCCAAAAGCCACATGGAATTGGATATATCAAGCCACATTTCAAACCATCTTCGTAGCTGGTTTGAAGTCAGATACAAATCTGATTCCTGGCCATGCGACTTGTGTCTGAACAGTCAAATCAGGTTTTAGACTGTTATTTGGCATATTTTGTTGCTTGCTAGCTACTCTGTTGACAGTTTGACATGAACATGATGTGGTAGCTAACTAGCTTGTTAATTGTTTACCAACCAATTAGTGAATGTGCTAGAAAGCCAAACAGCTACCTAGCTAGCTAGTTGACTGCTGTGGCTAGCCAAAAATGACTCGTTTTGAAAGTTGGATCATCTTATTCTTTGAGGCTTTAAAAGTGTTCTTACACTAGGATTTTGAACATTCAAAGCAACTGGGAAATGTCCATTGCAGAAATTGTTGTCACCTTAGCTTGCTACATAGCTAACATCTGAGTGATAGGAAGCACGAGCACCACCACCAATCAGCATACACCACTGCGCACACACCTGTCATTACTGTATGACAACTAGCGTAGCCATGTCTGCTGTCTGAACACACACAAATCAGATTTGGTCATTTGTAACTTGCTGTTTGGTCAGTATTCCAAAACAGATTTGAAAAACAAAACTGATTTGACCATTAAGGCCTGCAGTGTGAACAAGGCTTTGTTCTCTTGGACTCACGTTGAGAATTCCCCTGTTATTCCTCTTGTATTCTCCCATTAGGTCAGCACAGTAGAAGAAATTATGCGTGTCAGAAATGTAATGTCAGCACGACGTCACAATAATGTCACGTTTCTACTAAGAGGGTTCAATGACCTCTTCTGTGTGATCATGGAGAGCACACTCCATGAGACTGCATAGTGTGACATAACTGCTGGGACAGACCGCGGTTGGACATGCAGTACATCCAGTTTCACTTCCCTGTATGTCTAATGGGGAGGATGTTAATGGGGCTGATCACTAACTACAGTAACTGTGGCTTCAGTCTTTCCTGTCTGTCTCATGGGGAAGATGTTCATGGGGCTGATCACCAACTACAGTAACTGTGGCTTCAGTCTTTCCTGTCTGTCTCATGGGGAAGATGTTCATGGGGCTGATCACCAACTACAGTAACTGTGGCTTCAGTCTTTCCTCTCTATCTCATGGGGAAGATGTTCATGGGGCTGATCACTAACTACAGTAACTGTGGCTTCAGTCTTTCCTGTCTGTCTCATGGGGAAGATGTTCATGGGGCTGATCACTAACTACAGTAACTGTGGCTTCAGTCTTCCATGACTGTCTCATGGGGAAGATGTTCATGGGGCTGATCACTAACTACAGTAACTGTGGCTTCAGTCTTCCATGACTGTCTCATGGGGAAGATGTTCATGGGGCTGATCACTAACTACAGTAACTGTGGCTTCAGTCTTCCATGACTGTCTCATGGGGAAGATGTTCATGGGGCTGATCACTAACTACAGTAACTGTGGCTTCAGTCTTCCATGACTGTCTCATGGGGAAGATGTTCATGGGGCTGATCACTAACTACAGTAACTGTGGCTTCAGTCTTTCCTGTCTGTCTCATGGGGAAGATGTTCATGGGGCTGATCACTAACTACAGTAACTGTGGCTTCAGTCTTCCATTACTGTCTCATGGGGAAGATGTTCATGGGGCTGATCACTAACTAAAGTAACTGTGGCTTCAGTCTTCCATGACTGTCTCATGGGGAAGATGTTCATGGGGCTGATCACTAACTACAGTAACTGTGGCTTCAGTCTTCCATGACTGTCTCATGGGGAAGATGTTCATGGGGCTGATCACTAAATAAAGTAACTGTGGCTTCAGTCTTCCATGACTGTCTCATGGGGAAGATGTTAATGGGGCTGATCACTAACTACAGTAACTGTGGCTTCAGTCTTTCCTGTCTGTCTCATGGGGAAGATGTTAATGGGGCTGATCACTAACTACAGTAACTGTGGCTTCAGTCTTTCATGACTGTCTCATGGGGAAGATGTTCATGGGGCTGATCACTAACTACAGTAACTGTGGCTTCAGTCTTTCCTGTCTGTCTCATGGGGAAGATGTTCATGGGGCTGATCACTAACTACAGTAACTGTGGCTTCAGTCTTTCCTGTCTGTCTCATCAAGTCAAATCAAGCTATATTTATAAATCACATTTCAGACATTAATGCAACGTAGTGCGCTTCAAAAAAAGAGAATACCAATTAAAACTGAAGACTAAAAAAGCACCCTAAGGAAAAGTAAACCTTCAAATATGTGTTTTAAGATCACTTTTAAATATGTCCACAGTTTCAGCCTTCCTCAGGTTCTTTGGCAGACTATTCCAGAGGCTGGGGGCATAATAACTAAAGGCTGCCTCGCCATGCCTCTTGATCCTAAGCTTTGGGATAGTTAAAAGGCCAGTGCCAGAGGACCTGAGGGACCTACTGGGTACATAACTGAAAAGCATGTCTGATATGTTTTGGGTTGCACAATCGTGGATTGATTTAAAAACCAATAGAATAATCTTAGGGCAGCTCACAGGCAGCCAGTTCAGAGACTTTAAAACCGGTGTAATGTGTGCTCTCCGTCTGGTCTTGGTCAGTACCCGT
The DNA here is from genome assembly GCF_020615455.1 of Coregonus clupeaformis. Classification (NCBI taxonomy): domain Eukaryota; kingdom Metazoa; phylum Chordata; class Actinopteri; order Salmoniformes; family Salmonidae; genus Coregonus; species Coregonus clupeaformis. Next base: position 959,616 of record NC_059198.1, on the reverse strand, counting down.
GCTGCAGCATTCTGTATGCTTTGCAGTTGAACAATGGTTATTGGGTATACCAGACAGGAGAGCATTACAGTAGTAAAACCTAGTAAAATGTACAAATTACCTCGACTAACTTGTACCCCCGCACATTGACTCGGTACCAGTACCCCCTGTATATAGCCTCGTTATTGTTATTTTATTGTGTTACTTTTTATTTTATTTAGTAAATATTTTCTTAAATCTATTTCTTGAACTGCATTGTTGGTTAAGGGCTTGTAAGTAAGAATTTCACGCTAAGGTCTACACCTGTTGTATTCGGCGCATGTGACAAATACAATTTGATTAGATTAGATTTGATTTAGTCAAGCTTGCTTGTAATAAAAGCATGGATGAGTCTCTCTGTATCACTCCCGAGTGGCGCAGTGGACTAAGGCACTGCATCGCAGCCACTAGAGATCCTGGTTCGAATCCAGGCTCTGTCGTAGCCGGCCGCAACCGGAGACCCATGGGGCGGTGCACAATTGGCCCATGGTAGGGGAGGGAATGGCCGGCAGGGATGTAGCTCATTTGGTAGAGCATGGCATTTGCAACGCCAGAGTTGTGGGTTTGATTCCAGTATGAAAAAAAAGGGGGAAAACATTTATGCACTAACTGTAAGGCGCTCTGGATAAGAGTGTCTGCTAAATGTAAAAATGTAATGTATCTGAGGGGAGGATGGCTGGAACAGAACAAATGGAATGACATCAAACCATGTGTTGATGTATGGCCAGATTATCTCTCTTTGCTTTGGCTCCAATAATAAGTACCTCAGTCAATCAGTCACCCTGAGAAGTGACATTGTCATTGTGTGACGTTTGGAGGTTTTGGTTGTGGAGTTCATCTTCCCTTTTCTCTAGAGCTAGCTGTGTGATTATACTGTGGTGTGGTGTATTCCCCTTGACCAGGTGAATGGCCTTGCTGACACTCTCAGCTTGGTACTGTATCTCTGGAGTTCCACTACTTCTCTCTCAACAGCCACACTCTGTCCCTGCATGGTCACCTCTTCTCTGTGGCTATGACAGACTTACACTCAGTGGTGTAAAGTACTTAAGTAAAAATACTTTAAAGTACTACTTAAGTCGTTTTTTTGGGTATCTGTCCTTTACTTTACTATTTATATTTTTGACAACTTTTACTTTTACTTCACTACATTCCCAAAGAAAAGTATGTACTTTTTACTCCACCGTTTTCCCTGACACCCAAAAGTATTCGTTACATTTTGAATGCTTAGCAGGACAGGAAAATGGTCCAATTCACGCACTTATCAAGAGAACATCCCTGGTCATCCCTACTGCCTCTGATCTGGTGGACTCATTAAACACACATGCTTCATTTGTAAATTATGTCTGAGTGTTGGAGTGTGCCCCTGGCTATCTGTAAATACATAAAACATTTTAAAAATGGTGCCGTTTGGTTTGCTTAATATAAGCAATTTGAAATTATTTATACTTTTACTTTTGATACTTAAGTATATTTTAGCAATTACATTTACTTTTGATACGTAAGTATATTTAAAACCAAATACTTTTAGACTTTTACTCAATAAGTATTTTACTGGGTGACTTTCACTTTTACTTGAGTCATTATCTATTAAGGTATTTTTACTTTTACTCAAGTATGAGAATTGGGTACTTTTTCCACCACTGCTTACCCTGCTACACTGAAGGAGAATAAAATTCCCAGTCCCCTTGCAGGGTAGAAGTAGCTCATGTTGTATCTGCTTTCAAAGGTCAGGCATTAGAAAACAACTGAACCCAAACAGTTTCCAGTTGATCTGGATGAAATGTCCCCTCAGTTTCTAGTTCATTTACGGTGAAATGTCCATCCAAATGAAAAGGTCAGACGTTTCTCCAAATATTCCCTAGCTACATACACTGTCAGTCAGAATGCTTTCTTCCCAGCATATGTGGGCCAACATGCTTATGCAAATCACATGCACGTCGACACACACACACACTAAAACACACACACATGCACCATTGCATTGCATCGTAAAAGCATCTCAAGTCACCGTTCTCAGAGCAAATTTATGGTGAGAACACAGCAGAGAACAAACAAGCAAGAAGGCGTAGGATGCTTCATGAATACTGATCATCTGCCCAATAGCCCAGAGGCCCATGCCTAGCCGTTATCCACAACAACCAGCTGGGGGAGGTTTCTGAGCAGGGCTGTGCACAGAACCTTCAGAGGGCAGGTGCTGAAAATGAAAAAAGCCTTGAAATAAACCAGTCTTTCATATTTCATATCTCGAAATTCCTAACATACTAACTGTCTTTGTAGCAAAAATAGTACGATTGTTTTAGCGTAGGCCTATTTATTTCTGCAACAACACATTCACTCGTCACAAAATGTTATGTATGGCCCACAAAAGGCGAGGGCCGGCTCTGACTGCATGTGTGGGTATGGATGTGTGGGTATGGATGTGTGGGTATGGATGTGTGGGTACGCAGACCTGCGAGCCACTTCGACCCCTCATGGGCCCCCACACCCATCAAAGTTGCCCATCCCTGGCCTAGGCCTAGGTGTGTGGAGACACATATTGTACAATATGAGGAGGAAATTATCATCCTAAAAAAGCTTTCCAGTTTCAATGACTCGCCCAATGATGCGCAGCTCACTCGCCGGCGATGGCCGCGATGCAATTGTGCCAAAAGCTTACCTCTCTGTCTTATTACCTAGCAAAGTCAAACCTCTTCAGTGAGACTGTTTTTGCACTGAGGTATACTGAATATTGATGATCATGTAAATCAAGTGTTATCAAGTGTTAATCAAATGTTATACTGCTGTGGCAGTAATGGTGATATTTAAACTAGGCAGCTTGGTACACACCCGACCGGTGACCACATTTCAAGCCATGCATGTTTGGATACCTGGCGCAGCACGTGCAATCTCCGTACAGGACAGACTGGGAAAAAGGTACAACCGGGCTCACTTGAGCTCCGTACAGGGCAGATCAATGGACGGTGTAGGGTAAGGGTTGGGGGTGGCGAACTTGACAACTTCACGACAACTTGGGGGCATTGGGTTCAGAACAACAACGACAAAAACTGTATACAAAACAATATAATTAGACCACCACCCAAAAGGGCACTTGGTGAGTGGGAGGGCAAAGGGGCAGGTGCTCGGCAGCGGTAGACCGTTATCTGTGCACGTGCCTGCTTCTGAGATATGCAGGAGGAGTGTTCATCTCCATCATGATATATACAAAAGGGTTATTCAGCTTTCCCCCTAGGAGAACCCTTTTTGGTTCAAGGTAGAACTATTTTGGGTTCCATGTAGAACCCTCTGTGAAAAGGGTTCTACATGGAACCCAAAAGGGTTCTGCCAGGAACCAAAATTATTCTACCTGGACCCAAAAAGGGTTCTCCAAAGGGTTATCCTATGGGGACAGCCAAATAACCCTTTTAGGTTCTAGATAGCACCTTTTTTTCTAAGAGTGTAGGCTTCTAAGGCAACTATTTGATGAAAAAAGTAATCACCCACCTCTCCTTCATTCCCATACACACTTCTGGGCATTAAAAAGTAATCACCCACCTCTCCTTCATTCCCATACACACTTCTGGGCATTAACAAGTAATCACCCACCTCTCCTTCATTCCCATACACACTTCTGGGCATTAAAACGTAATCACCCACCTCTCCTTCATTCACATACACACTTCTGGGCATTAAAAGGTAATCACCCACCTCTCCTTCATTCCCATACACACTTCTGGGCATTAAAAAGTAATCACCCACCTCTCCTTCATTCCCATACACACTTCTGGGCATTAAAAAGTAATCACCCACCTCTCCTTCATTCCCATACACACTTCTGGGCATTAAAACGTAATCACCCACCTCTCCTTCATTCACATACACACTTCTGGGCATTAAAAGGTAATCACCCACCTCTCCTTCATTCCCATACACACTTCTGGGCATTAAAAAGTAATCACCCACCTCTCCTTCATTCCCATACACACTTCTGGGCATTAAAAAGTAATCACCCACCTCTCCTTCATTCCCATACACACTTCTGGGCATTAAAACGTAATCACCCACCTCTCCTTCATTCACATACACACTTCTGGGCATTAAAAGGTAATCACCCACCTCTCCTTCATTCCCATACACACTTCTGGGCATTAAAAAGTAATCACCCACCTCTCCTTCATTCCCATACACACTTCTGGGCATTAAAAATTACTTTTTTCAGCCTCCCAGGTGGCACAGCGGCCTAAGGCACTGTATCGGTTTGATCCCGGGCTGTATCACAACTGGCCCAGTGTCGTCCGAGTTAAGGGAGGGTTTGACCGGGGGGGGCTTTACTTGGCTCATTGCGTTCTAGTGACTCCTTGTGGCGGCCCGGGTGCCTACAGGCTGACCTCGGTTGTCAGTTGAGCAGTGTTTCCTCCGACACATTGGTGCGGCTGGCTTCCGAGTTAAGCAGGCGGGTGTTAAGAAGCGCGGTTTGGTGGGTCATGTTTCGGAGGACGCATGACTCGACCTTCGCCTCCCGAGCCCATTGGGGATTTGCAGCGATGAGACAAGATCGAAATTGGGGAGAAAAACTACAACAGAAATAACAAAAAAGTTATATTTTCTAAAAACCTTGCTTCAGCAGGTTACATTGTCAATTTATGTAGAAAGAGGTAATTATTAGATGAGTATACTCATCACCCAACTGGCCTCCACTCTGATAGTGGCATAGGGGGAAACTCACTGTGATTTATAGAGGCAACTTGACTAACCCAACTTGACTTAGCCTTTTCAGCTCCTAGTGGAGCAAAGAGCCTTGAGGCAACTAGGATGAAATAGTCGTACTTCATCTTTCTTCTAATCCCACACACCAACATGGTCTCATTAAAACATGTTCAAATAGTGACATTTGACCATTGCAGTTATAAGTCACCTATGTTGACATACATCCGCTATCCACTATCCACATCCACCGTCGATCACCGTACCTGTCCATACGTAAAAATGTATGCACACATGACTGTATGTCGCTTTGGATAAAAGCGTCTGCTAAATGGCATATTATATTATATATTATATATGTAAGGTGTCCATATTAGGACACACGCTCGTTAAAGTTGCATGGAGCACAATGCGTCATTGTGATTCTCTCTTTAGCGTGTGAGACGGTGACCCTGCTGGCGCGGTGTTGCTGTATTATTAATGCTGCTGTAGTCAGTCTAGTGGAAAGTGGGCAGGGCGACAGGGAAAGGCCTGTGACTGGGAGAGTCTCTGGGGCCTAGCTGTGCTTTTGCTGCTCGACTGACAGCTAACCATGCTCAGGTACACACAGTGTGACGAGCCAAAAGCTGAGCTCACTCGCTCTCTACACTGGGTGAGTGGGTGTGGAGCTGGATGTAGCCGGTGGTGGGTGGGTTCTCATTGTGTGTTGACATCCTAGTTGACGTATACAGTTAGCATGTACTCTATGTACTGTGTATACTGAGGCCGAGATTCAAACTAACCGCACTGCACTTGACTTTTAAAGGCAACTTCTCTGACGTTGGCAGAGATTGAATTCACGGTAAACACCCATTGAATACATTACCTTTAAAAGTAAAGTGCACCGTGACAAACATTGTGGTTTGGTTGAATGTGTGTGTTTGTAATGGCTCTATGGATGTGTGTATGTGTGTGTGTGTGTGTGTGTGTGTGTGTGTGTGTGTGTGTGTGTGTGTGTGTGTGTGTGTGTGTGTGTGTGTGTGTGCCAACAAATAAACCTTAATCACCTCTTCTTGGCAGTTGACCCAATTCTTATAGGCGGGCTTTATAACGTATCCAACGTATCCATGAACTAGGGATTATTCCCAATTTGTGATATTTAATCCCAACTCGTTCTATCCCCAGGGGCATGGGATTACCAAAACCCAGAAAACTAAGGACCAGATGAATAAAAGATAAATCAGGGTATAAACACCCACTAGCATGCACACCACGCACACACACACACAGACGCACAAACCATACACACACGCACACACACGCACACACACACACACACACACACACACACACACACACACACAGCACAGCACACACGCACGCACGCACACACACACACACACACACACACACACACACACACACACACACACGCACACACGCACACAAACACACAGCACACATGCACGCACACACGCACACACACACACACACACACACACACACACACACACACACACACACACACACACACACACACGCAGCACACACAGCACACACAAAGAGAGGTTAACCCTGCATAGGCAGGCACCTTGTTTCTCGTACTAAGAGAGCGAGGGCTCCATCTCATGAATGATAGACCTGTGCTTTTCTCCGTTCTCTCCTCTACGTTCACACACAGGTGACCTCCAGCTTTGCAATGATCCAAAGCCATTACAGGGGTCATTCTACAGATTCGGTGCCTTTTGTGATTGAGGAGGATGAAACAATGAACATTAAAATCTTAAGCTTTTTTTTATTTGATGTGACAAAGTAATGTGTGTACTTGATAGAAAATACCTTTTCCCATCTCAATGTAGAGTATTAAGTTATTATTCTGTATTATTTTCTCAAACAAGTCCCAATTTAATTCAACCCCGTCACAGTCATTTTGTTATTCAACTATTCATTTTTCCAATAAGCTTGAGATCAGCTTCTGGCATAATCTCACAGTTTAGATGTCCCTTGTAAATAATGGCATATTGTAATTAAAGAGAAAATCAAGAAAAACTGACCAGCACCATCCTTTCCAGTTTACGATGAAGAAATTTCTAATCTAACTCCACATTTTCGCAAGAAATGTGCAAGAATGCTGCGTAATTCCTGACAAAATTGAAATAGCCTTATTTACCCTGATTTAATACACACAATAAAAACACTATTGATGTTATATTTTGTGTATTTAATACAAAAATGGAAAAAAATAATCTCGTAACAGGGATGAATGCACCGCAACAGGGTTGAAAATCATGTAACAGGGTTGAGTGAAAAGCATCACGTGTCATATGTTTTATCTTTTGAGATCACTAACATGTTGCCATTTTTTAAACATTTTAAACATTTTTAAACCTACTGTCAACATAGCTTTTAAAGTTTAAACAATCAAAATGAAATCTAGACAGATTAAAACACATTAATAAACTAACAACAGTTACAACATTTTCATTGATTTCATAGAAATATCCAGAGTAATGGCAGGAATGTCTGTGTTGTTTGAATGTTTGAACATTAAGCAAACATCTTAACATTAATAACCTATAGGTAAGCCTACAGAATGTTCACCATTTTTACTGAGAGAGCCTAGCCCACACTTCCTTCTGTATTTCCATGTGCCTAGAAGTCACCGGTTTAGGGGGATCAATGTGTTCCAAGATGTCCTCAAATGGATACCACAGGATATCATCAAGAAGTGGCCAGAAGTACCTATTTGGTCCAGCACAGCACATGCATTTGACCTGCACATGGGATTCATCTGTGGCTAGAATTATTCCGGGATAGAAATCGTCATCATATTTGGCCACGCACCATTTCCCGCATATGTCTGGATTTGCCCAATCAACCTCCCTCTGTGACACGACTGATGTAACTCTAGGGGTAAATGTGAAATGTTGTGTATTGAAACACTGGCATTCCAGTTTCTTGTTGTGGACTGTGCACATACAGCTTACATCACGGTAGGCAATTTGCCTTGCAGCCACACAAACAACTTGGTGGATCCGCATTGTGGATGGAACTACTGGCAAATTGGCTGGCATACCTTGGACGGCTTTCTCGATGGCCTCGTCTTCAATGAAGTAAAGCTTGATGGCAGTGTTGTTCTCCTCTAAGACCCTGTACAGAGTATGAGCATTTGGGATGTCACATCCTTGACTTATCAGCCTGTCTGCGGTTCTTTTTAGGGTTGCACCAACACCATCTGGTGCTCCCTTCCCATGTCCAGGAGAATTACCTGACCACCGGCGCGCGGGTGTCCCTCACCTTCCTCTCTATGTGTGTTTCCTTTCTGCTGCTGTTTTTTCCATTGTTGAATCTGAAATTGTAGGTCAAGGTCAAGTCGATGACCTGCTTACTCTTCAAGACTAAATATTGTATCCTTTTAATCACTATGTAGTAAAATGAACATGAACTTGCAGATAATACTCCTAAATATGTCAATGTATATAGGAGAGAGAACAAATTAATTGTCACTTTTTTAAAGTTATTATTTTCAAAAATTCTCGTACTTTTAGTTGATACTGTAAAACCGTAAACAACAAACATTCAACAAGAAAATATGATCGGTATTAAGCAATATACATTAAATATTGCTAAGATTTAACAGCTATTCAACCCTGTAATAGCCATTCAACCCCGTAACATTGAAAAATGTGATGGGGTTGAATGTGACAGGGTTGAAGAGTTTGTGCTAATCTGTTGCTAATTCGGGATGCTAGCAGCTAGCAGTGTGCCACATGGCCTTATTCAACAAAAGACATTGTTATACTTCATAGCTATAAAAACAATTATTGGTAAAATCTTAACTATGAATTCCCCCCCCAACAGAGTTGAATACCTGAGATTGACAAAGCCCATATGTGCTTAAAAAACATGAAATATTTATAAAAAGTGAGAGAGCAGCTTACCACTTGTCACACCAGGCTTCTCTGAAGACATGTATGATGTCACTTCCTCATAAATGATGTCCACAGGATCAAACCATTATTTAATTGTGAGTGGGGGTATTGTTGCGTTACGGGGTTGAAAGAAATACAAGGACAGGGGTAAAAGCCTGAATTTCTCAGAAAATAAAATGTCTTATGCTGAGAAAATGGATTATGCATAATAAGGGGGGCATATACAATTAATTTAACAAAAAAAAAGCATTATTATTTAACACTGTGTACTCAAAATGAGTCACGCCATTTGCATGATGGTCAATAGGGACAGGCGAAATTCTTAATACTCCTAAGAAAAGCAAACATATAAGTATTGAAATTCATCTCTGTTTAAAATCATATTCTCTACTCCATATTAAAAACATGTAAAACTTTGAAATGTTGTAATTTAAGTGTAGTTTGATAAAGGTTCTGACAAGTTATAACACTAGTACATCTTGGGACACTGACAATACTGAAATGTCACCGAATCTGTAGAATGACCCACATGACCTCCATTTTTGATCTATCACTCAGGGGCGGCCTGTTCAATAGGGCGATATGGGCGACGCACTGCCAAACGGGAAAAGGAAGGGATTTTTTTTCTAATCAATTATATCACGGCAACAGTAGTTATCAGTGTTGTAATCTATACGTCTGATCTGCCACAGTGCCACACTGCCACTAAATGTCGAATCAGGCTAAAGTCGTGCTTCAAATGGCTCCCCCCTTTTGGGGCGATTTCAGTCAGGTTGAAAATCGCCCAGAAGTCTGTAATAGACTCCCATGTAAAATCTATTTTTTTCAAATTTCAGAGCCTTCAATACAATCTCAATGGGTGTCTGTGGGCTTGCACTTACGCGCTTTCGTCATACGTTACGTAACCATGAACGTAACTGAGAAAAGAGTGGATTGTTTGAAAGAAGTTCCTTTTTGTCGGCGAACAAATGGAGATAAATTGGCAACGAAACAATTAGGACCTCCCCAGACCAAATTTAATAATTCAACAGGTTTCTACTAAAGGCGGAAAGTCCTACACCCGAGGATTTTCCAAAAATTGGTACTGAACGAAAAAAGACATTGCCACTCACTCAACTGGATGACGAGGGATACAGGCTAGCTGTCCGCCGCCACAACGATGAGGTTAGTGTTGATAATCACAAGTTTACTGGATGTGGATATGGTGTAATAAAGGCAGTTTATTCAGAGGTAAATATATCTGGAATCGCGTTCACGGACCCGTTCGTCAAACTCTTAGGGAGCTATAAATTAAGCCCCATTACTTACCATATCAGATAAGAGAAATTGCTGCAGCTACATATATTTTACATCCTGGCCCTACATAGTTCACTATTTGCATCACTTACCAAAATATTACATGTGGTCATATATGCTTGGAAAGTGGAGATGCCATAGAACGTCAAAAAAGTAAACATTGCTGGAGACACATTGCCGTTTTGGAGAAGACATCGCGTTTGCTAGCGAAGAGATTTGTTGTGGCAAATGAACTTGGGCTGGGAATTGCCAGGAACCTCACGATAAGATATATGCATCAGCATTGCGAGTCTCATGATTCTATACGTATTGCGATTCGATACTGTGATTTTATTGCGCACCATATGTCTGTTGCAGAGGGATCAGAAAGCCATGAGAACGAGTTTTGATCAGTCATGGAAATAAAAGTGCTGAAAACAAATTTGCTCCCAATGTGAAAAGATTGAGAACAAGCTATGAAGGAACAATAATGGTGTTTTGGTGCAGGTACAGCCAACTAGCGCTAAAATATTGCGATATTGTCAATACAGTATATCGTAAAGTATCACTATGTAACTCGATTTCTTTCACCCCAATCCCTCAAATTAACGGTAAATAACTGAATTGTTTGCCCCACATTTAGCTAAGATGATTAGCTAGCCAGCTAAAATGTTTTATTTAGTTAGCAGTCGCATCTACAATAGTTTACTGTCAATAACATGTCTCCAAAAATGACGTGGTGTCTCCAATTGTGTTGACATTTTACAATTGCAATGTGCATCCATGAGTATCCACTTTCTGTAGCTCAGCTGGTAGAGCATGGTGCTTGTAACGCCAAGGTAGTGGGTTCGATCCCCGGGACCACCCATACACAAAAATGTATGCACGCATGACTGTAAGTCGCTTTGGATAAAAGCGTCTGCTAAATGGCATATTATTATTATTATTATTATTATTCTTATCTGAAGAGAGCCCCGAAACATTGTGTGCAGACATTTTATGCAATAAATGAAGTAGGTTCAATCTAGTAGTTCTGATCTTCTGATTGGTCCTGATGAGTTGGGCGAGGTCCCCTGCAGGCTACTGTCACTGTTGCATTGGCTCTGAGTCGGGTTCTCTGTCTTCAAATGTTCAGCCTAAGAGAGGGGATTTTTGTGTGTGTGTGTGTGTGTGTGTGTTTAACAGTGATGATGTGTGTGTGTGTGTGTGTGTGTTTAACAGTGATGATGTGTGTGTGTGTGTGTTTGTGTGTGTGTGTGTCCTCAGAGCAAGAACTTGTGAGTTGGAAGAACTGAGAGGCCTATGGCGTGGGTGTTGTCCTTGGCCACCTGCTGACAAGGCTGACAAGATAGGACCCTTTTGTCCATTGTTATTGGATAGGAACAGAACTTATAACCAGCTCCTGACCTAAATAGATCTTAGCACAACATTTTACTCAACATATCATATTCCATATTCACTATAACAAATATATTTACTACGACATTAGCAAGAACCGCCACATCCTCAGCCGGCTAATCCAGTGTGTGAAGTTTTGCGGAGTGTTTGAGTTAGCTTTGCGAGGCAAAGATGAAACTGAGGGCTCCACCAACCCTGGTAAGCCAACACTTTTGAGATCAGTCAATAAATGCTTCTGGTATTGACTTATATGCTGCCCCTGTCTTCATGTTGTTGCTGGACATATCTTTTTTTAAATGTGTGTAGGTCACCTAAATCATCAGAAAAATTGCCCCTCCTGAGAATTTTTTCAGGAGCCGCCACTGCTATCACTCCACCTCCATTACCAACCTCTATAACTTTACAACATCTTACAAGGAAAGCACACATGTAAATATGACATATGTGTTTTTAAAGAACACAGTTTCGGAGCCAGGGGGCATAAACTGAACCCTTAGTTGCGACAGCGGGCCCCCCGGCGAGAAACTTTCCCTGAGTTTCTAAGAGGTTTTGAAGTGTGGGGCTTTATTTGATGTGGGGTGATGTGATTTATGCACGTCACTGGAGCTCCCCCTCGCTGGTCTCCGTTAGATCACCAGGGGCTTGGGAGAGAGTAGATCTGGGTTCAACTACTATTTGAAATCATATCAAATACTTAATCTGGGCTTGATCGAGCTTGCCTGGCACAATGGAACCAATAGGAAAGTCCCGAAAACTCCACATCCCACCCATCTGGCACTCCAGTCCGAATGGAGCAAACTGTAAAAATATTACAAATACTATTTGAACCCAGGTCAGGGAGCGAGCACTGGGTCTCACGATGTCTCCGAGACCCAGGGGCATGACTTAATCAGCCAGTTAAAAGCCAGGACCACTGCATTGCAGCCTTGGCTGGGCCCGTATGCTGGGCTGTGGTACACTCGGCCACTGGAGCTGCCAGATACTACGTCAGAAGGAGCGGAAACTGACTGATGAGAATAAACAGGGCTGTAATGTGTGTGTACGCAAACAGCAGGAGAGATCCAGAAGCATGGAAATAATAATTATGTTAATAATGATAATGTCATAATGGATTCTATACAGCGCTTTTTCCAGGTGTTCAAATCACTTTACATTGAATGGGGGAAACCCACCGCATGCACTGCCACCTAAACCCACCTCATGTTTAGCACCTAAATGGTTCATGAGATTGAACTGTATTTCTGAGACTGAGGCGTTCCTAACATGGACACCCTACAAGTGATAAAGTATATCCAACTTACATTTATTGAAACACATGATAAGTAATTACTTCTGCAACGGTTGTACCAGAAAATCAAATGTCTACCTCAACAGGTGCTTGTTGTCTGCATTTAACTTATAAAAACTGATTTTAAAGACTGTTGTGAAAATACCAGTGTTCCTCAGCTAAAGTTCAGTTCTATGACTACAGTACATTCCCTGTCAGTGTGTGAATTAGGCAGGCATGTAAGTGATGCTGCAGTGGATGTATAAAGACATTATGTCATTCCACCTAATACTTCAACTTTTGGGTTCATGTCTTACTCTGAATATTCTCTCTCTCTCTCTCTCTCTCTCTCTCGCTCTCTCTCTCTCTCTCTCTCTCTCTCTCTCTCTCTCTCTCTCTCTCTCTCTCTCTCTCTCTCTCTCTCTCTCTCTCTCTCTCTCTCTCTCTCTCTCTCTCTCTCTCTCTCTCTCTCTCTCTCTCTCTCTCTCTCTCTCTCTCTCAAAGTGCTGGCCAGTTTATATTGGGCAGTCTTTACCCGGTACCCCCTCCCTGCCTCCCTCCCTCCTCTCCTCCACACTCTGTCCCCACCCTCAACCTTTTCATCCTAGGCCAATTAACTAAAGATCTCCATTTTGGGGTTGGTGAAGAAGTCCCTTTTTTGTGCCGGGTGATAAAGTAGCTCGCTGGCCTGCGCTTGTCAATAGTGCCGCTCTGAGCAATAGACCATTACTTGAAAATAAACCTAATGATTTTCTGCACCATTGCAGCATTGGTGTCCCATCCCCACAGCTGCAACACCATGACTCAGCCCCAGCCTCTATCTCAGCCCCAGCCTCAGCATCAGCCTCTGTCCCAGCCCCAGCCTCAGCCTGGTTTGGTCTAGTCTGAGAGGTAGTGGTCTAGTGGTTGTGTGGCTGGATCCATGGATAACCATGTTTGTGTCCCAAATTGCACCCTATTCCCTATATAGTGTACTACTTTTGACCAAAGCCCTATGGACACATTTGGGACGCAATCCAAGATTCTCTGTGACCTACGTTCCGAAAACTGCATCATGTTGCTGGGAAGGGAAAAGAGACCGGAGGGGCCAGGAGGCATTCAAAAACCTCAATTACAGCAGAAAATGGATTTGAACTAGTTTAAGATATTCCTGCAGCTAACCCTCCAGACTCCAGAAATTATGTTGTAGCGCTACATTGGCGGCAGCGGCGGGATGCAGGAGCCCAGGCAGGCCAGACCAGACCAGGGGAGGAAGTGGTGTCTCCCCAGTGGGAAATAGGTCTCGTTGCGCTGCATGTTTATTCATGTGCACCGCTGGGAATGTGACAATGACAAAAAGAGCTTATAAAGTCTTAATAATAGTACCCCAATTCATAATCGCTTCTTTGCGGTGCTGTCTAGACAAGGAACGGTTAAATTGGGTGCGGGTGTGTGTGGGTGTGGGTGTGTGTGTCAGAGTGTTTGGGGGGTGCTGGGATGGAGGAAAGGGGGACGGTGGTGGGGGGAGTGCTGGAATGGGTGAGTTAAAGTGAGCATTCTATTGAGGTCTTAGTTGGGTTAATCTGGCCCATGTGACAGTGAGCATGGAGCTTTGCCTACCATGGAATGCCACAGGCTGTTGTGCTGCGGACAACAAGAGACAGAGGCTTAAGCTGCAGGGGGGCAACACTCACTCCCAACGCACTCCCAGGGAGCTGCAGCACTCCGAGCTCCACCAAAGGAGAGAGGGAGGGTGGGGGAGAGGGGTGAGTTCTCAGGGTCTAAAACACCCCCCTCCAGAGGACTGGTGGAGCAGGCATAACCACCACCAGTACCAGTACCACCACTCATCAGCTCCACACCAACACCCCTATTGCGACACCCTCGAACGGGCTTCCCTCTCTCCCTCTCTTTGCCCATGGCTGAGGGTGGGGAGGGGGGGATGATTTGTACACACGCTCCGCTCCCCTCCTCTCTCTCTCTCTCTCGCTCTCTCTCTGGCCTGCTCTATCACACCCTCGCTCCCTGCACCTCTCCCTCTGCTTACCCCCCCCGCAGGAACATGCACACACACACACACACACACACACACACACACACAAGGACACACACAAGGACACACGCACACACATACGCGCACACACACACACAGTGTGTTCCGATGGATTCCAGACCAGTGAATAAAGGAATAACCAGATCCGGAGGGCAGAAGCTCCACTCTGGTGGTGTTTTTCTTATTCCGTTCTTCTTTGTGGTGACCATTATCTAGAGGAGGTAAGACGGAGACCGCCACCGAGCCTCTTGGTTTCACCCCCTGAAGTCACAGACAATCGTCATATCTCTCCGTCTGTTTTAGGTTACTGGGGAATTACCACAACAATGATACACAATAACACAAATGAGTCCCCAATTGTTTGTTTTTTTGGTTACTTTCTTAAGTGAAAATGTTCTCGAACATTGTGTTCTTCTCGTTAAGGAACATAGTGTCACAGAGGATGAATGAATGACACTACTACCCACAGCAGTACGCATGTTGTCTGGTGCCAATGTAGTTGTAGTACATAAACATCAATAGAAGAGATAAGGATGTTTTGATCAGATCAATCAGAATTTTCAAAAGGCTGTTATTTAGTCAGCATCATTATGAGATGGTGTAAATAGACTGAAACTGGCTCTTAAACAGACGTATTTTTATGGGGATTCTTGTATTATGCTAATTCGATTTACGCTGGGCCGTGGACATCGAACTTAGGGGGTAAAAAGTTTATTACAAGTCTTACAATGCATTAGAACCACATCATAATGCAGTACATCTGCAGACTTAAATAAAGTATTACCGAAACCTCAGTCCCCCTCCCAAAACCAACCATCTAATCTAGCCAAATCTCCCAGCAACTAGACAGAAGCTCTAGATCTCAAGGTCTGGGGGGGACGTGAGAAATACAGCATAGATGGAGTATTGAGGTCTGTCAGTGTCAACTCCTCCCCTTTTTGCTCCCTCCCTACCTCTCCCCCTCCATCCGTCCCCCCCATCCCTCCCTCTCCCCTCCTACCCCCCTCCTTCCCCCTCCTTCACCCCCCTCCCTCCGTCCCCCCTCCCTCACTCCTTCCCCCCTCCCTCCCTCCCTTGCTTTAATTAGGAGAAATAATCAGGATTTGCATCACAATGGCGGCCAGGGCCCTTTTACCATAAGTGACCCGTTTGGCTTCAGAGGTCTAATGAAAATGTAACATCACCTAAACCCTCCTTCACTAGATTCTCAGATTAACCGTGGACGGCCCCAAAGGAGAAAGCTCTAGGTGCCTTGAGTTGGTTTAATTCCATTGTCTGATAAGCATTGCGCCCCTAAAATCCGGCCCGGCCAAATCCTCTTGAGAAGGGGCTAAGTGGCAGCGCTGAGTAGGGAGTAGGTGGAGAGGAGAGGGGAGAGAAAGAAGGGAGGGAGAGAACTCAGCCCAGCCAGCTATAGCCAGCTTTGGCTTCTCTGGAGCGCTCCCCCTAGTCTCCTCAATCCACCCCCCTCCTCTCCTCTCCCCTCCCCTCCACCCCCTCTGGCCTCCCCCTCCTCTCCCCCACTCTCCCCCTCAGCTGTCCCGCGCTACAATGGGGCTGAGCATCTTTTGTGGCATTAACGGTTTGTAGGAGCGAGGAGAACAATGTATGAGAAGTGAGGAGCGCGGGGTTCCCACACACAGGCACCGACGTGTCCTCTCACACCCCCCTCGGAGACACCAAACCTGCACACAGCTGATCCGCTGGCCCCCCTCTGTGCCTGGCTACCCCCCTTTCACACAAAAAAAACACACACTCGTCCACATGCACGTACATGGACTTTCTGAAAGGCAAACACACATACTGTACAGTATGAATGTATGTATGGGCATGTTATATTTAGTCGTCAGACATTTGACATATTTATTCATGCATATGCATGTTTTACAGATGGTCTGTCGCTACTGATGTGCATAAACACACATATGTATGATGTACTCACATGCATGCACACACACACTCACACCCAACACACACACACATGCACACCCCACACACTCACACCCCACACACACACACCCCACACTCACACACACACACATGCACACACTCACACCCCACACACACACACACATGCACACACACACTCACACCCCACACCCCCCACACACACACACATGCACACAAACACAGACACTATATTGAGGGTTATTGATAGTTACATGTATGAAGTTTTATGTAAAGTTTTCCTGACATACATGACACACACACACACATACACAGACACACACACGCAAACACATTCTTGCACACATGATTTAATTGGCTGCAGTGAGGCTGATGCATGGGGGCCATGCAGAGGGAAATCCTTTTGTTGTGTGAAGGCTGAGGGGATGTCTAGGGCCTTGATTCATTTGTACTGTCATACTGTGGGAGAGGGAGGGGTGGGGGGTCCCCTCCACTGGGGTTGAAGGGTGGGAATGCCACTGATACCCAAGACTTCACTCCTCTATCTTCAACATGCTGGCAGTAAACTACCCATGGTCACTATAAGGAGGTTATACCTATCCAGATGAGTGATCCCTACCGTAGATT
>NC_059198.1:880000-937500 GCF_020615455.1 Coregonus clupeaformis | reverse complement strand
CGACATCTTACGTGCTCCGATCCGACTTTTCTTTTTTATTTGCAAAGGTTCTTTCTGTTTAACTCTGCGTTGTTGGGGAAGGGCTTGTGAGTGAGCATTTCACGGTACACCTGTTGTATTTGGCGCATGTGACAAATAACATTTGATTTGATTTGGTAGTTACAACAGTTTGAATACATAGCACTCAGAGTTGATAAAAGGAACATCATTATAAAAAAATACTGGTTGTGCTTTTCAGTAACTAGGAGGGAGTTTCTCTTCATTTATGTCCCCTGTTTGATCCAGATATTTCTATGTATGTGTTATTATCTAAGGGTGAGTACATGTGTGTCGTTACCATCTCTACCCAGAGCTGTATGCTCTCCTTCTTCCCCTCCTCCTCCCTTCTCATTCCCTCCACCATCCAATTTAGAGCTGTGCGTGGCGCCAGGGCGGCCCGGCCAATTCCCACACTCCACCCGCTCCTGTGCTGTCAGGTCCAATCAGAGTCCAGATCTGGGTCCCAAATGACACCCTTTTACCCATATAGTGCCCTACTGTTGACCAGAACCCTATGGGACCTGTAATGCTCTACATAGGGAATAGGGTGCCATTTGGGACGCAACACGGATCTACATTGATTTTCAGCCACCTGTGCCAGGCCCCTCGTTGCTACCCCAGGCCAGCATACCCCCCGTCCTTCGGCCCCGGGTCGGCCACTGTCTCCCGGGGCAACTGTCACACGTTGCGCTGTGCAGGCCATTTGTCACCAATTGTCAGCGTTTAGCGGGGCAGTGGTCTGTGGCGGGATGAGGGGATGGCTCTCTCTAATAGGATGAAAAAACTGCCCCACTGGGAGGAAGCTGGGCCCTCAGATCGCGCTGTGTGTGTGACACTGTGTGTGTGTGTGTGTGTCTCAATCTGCCAGGACCTCAGCCCAGTGTGTGTGTGTGTGTGTGTATCATTGGGATGCAGATGGGAAAAATGAAGCCCATAAGACAGGCGGACACACTCCCTCCCTGACACACACACAGTACGTAATAACACCAATCATACTCACACAGTTACCATTACCTTACTTGATTTTTACCATGGCATTTTCTGTTTTGGACTTGGACCTGCCAACCCTATATTGCCCGGGGCAAGGTATTTGTTAGCATAGTGTGTTAGTGAGGGTGATGACCTGTTTATTTTGTTTCAATAACCAGAGACCTTTTAAGAATGTCAGGGCCTGGATGGCATTAGAAGGAAGGGCGCGGTCCTATGTGTGTGTGTGCGTGTGTGTGTGTGTGTGTTACATGTGTGTGTGTGTGTGTGAGAGAGAGTGTGTGTGTGTGTAGCCCTGAAAGTTCATCTTACACAAGGAACACACAAGTTCATCTTACACACGAGAAGAGAAGAGAAGAGAAGAGAAGAGAAGAGAAGAGAAGAGAAGAGAAGAGAAGAGAAGAGAAGAGAAGAGAAGAGAAGAGAAGAGAAGAGAAGAGAAGAGAAGAGAAGAGAAGAGAAGAGAAGAGAAGAGAAGAGAAGAGAAGAGAAGAGAAGAGAAGAGAAGAGAAGAGAAGAGAAGAGAAGAGAAGACAGTGATTGGGGTGGGAGGCAGAGTGAATGTTACTTCCTGCTTAAAGGCACTATGTGATATCCCAGGAGTCTTCACTTCTGATCTTCAAACGATAAGATAAACCCTCCTGTTGTAGGAGTGGGATGTCAGAGCGAGATAGAGAATTATCTGATCAGTTCATCTTATTCTCATCCGAACCGTGCATGCAACTGTAACGCAAGTTCCCCAAATTGATCCATTATGGATCTGTGCAGATCCATTTGCTGTCTTGGTAGTGCTATTGACTGTATTTGCCTCCGTCATGACTTTGCCTGCAAACAACCAGTCATATTTCACAGTATAGAATGCCGTTTCAGACATCAGACTTTATATACTTTAGGATTATGATGGCTCCATGTATTTTGACCACTTTTATCTGTTCGCCTGCCAAGAAAAGTTGACCAGTGTTGACAGTGAAGACTAAAAACCTGCACCTTGTTATAACTACCTGACCCATTCTAAGTTGGTCAAAGACGCTCAGATTCCCTAAAGGTGCCACTTTTAGGCCCCCACAATAATTTAGTATGCCGAGGCCAACCCGGGAGAAATGTCTTTAGAAAGATGCCTCTAAACAAACCTACTCTTCATAGGCTGCCAGGTAAATGTGTTGACTTGGCCGTGAGTTCTGGTGCCTCCAATTCCAACGATTATAAAAATATGACGCGTGCAATATATAGGAGCATGTGTGGGGTGGGGAGTTGTGTGTGTGTGTGTGTGTTGTGTGTGTATGTACATGTCTGCGTCTACTGTGTATAGATGGGAGGTGTTTCTGGCAGACTGCTGTATTGCTTGGTGCCTCTCTGCTCTCCTCTAATTGAGCTGCAGGGGGCTGGGGTGGGGGGGGATGTCCTGAGTACTCCCCTAGCCCCCTCTCCTGCTCTCCTTCCTGGCCACAGAATGAAGGAACAGCCCCTGGGTCACGTTTTGCGGATCAGCTGGTGTAAACACCATCTCCCTGGCCTGACCATCCCAGGATCCCCAGGTCCCATATGGAAGAGATCAGCACGGAGCAGAGCGGCATGACGTCTGCCATGGTGCGGCCAGGCGGATCACATATACCCCCCGACACCCCCAAGCAGCCCCTCCTAAAAACCACATCCAGATCTATCAACAGGGCCTGCAACCTGGCAAGCAGCATGGGTCCTGGGTGCTCCCATCACTGATGGAGGTGTGGGGCTAGCCTGTTAGGAGACAAGGGGGGCAGTGGTGATGGTGCTTTCAGTTACCTCACTCTGTCTGCAAAGCGTCTTCTAAGCTACCAACGTGTTAATAAACTGTACTGTGTGTGTGTGTCCTGTCTTAGACCATGATGCCTTAGCTGGCTTAGAGACCAAAGTGAGAGGAGATGAACGGAACCTGGTACAATCATCCACCATTGTAGGGAGCAAATATGGATTCAAATAGTTGTTGTTTTGTTGTTAAATTGTTGTTGCATGTCTGGCGCAATGGAACCAATGGAATAGTACCAAAAGTGCAAACTCTGCCCATCTGGCATTCCAGAAAGGCTTAATCAAACGCTCAAATGTATTGAAAATATTTCAAATACTATTTGAACCCAGGTCTGCTACTCAGGTCTAATACATAGGGAGTGTCAGGGATTAACGAACGGTCAGCTGTGTAATTACTGGGCTGGTCGCTTGCTAGCTCGGCACTCGTCACGGATGACTGATTAGGGATTAACTCATTAACCTCTGGTCCTGACTGACCAAAGCAATTAGGCCTCGCGCCACAATGAAGACCCAATCAAGACCCAATGAAGACCCAATGAAGACCCAATGAAGACCCAATGCCTCAGTCAGTGGTCATATGAATGGTGGTGGTGTCGGGGGGGGTGAAGGGTGAATGGTGGTGGTGTTGGGGGGGTGAAGGGTCAATGGTAGGGAACTTCAGTGCTGGTGATGACAGACGGAGGTGACACAGGCACTGATGTAGACTCTTCAGACTCGTCTTCTCCAGGGCTCATGTTACTAATATAAATAAATAAAAATACGACTTACAGTCATGCGTGCATACATTTTTAAATATGGGTGGTCCCAGGGATCGAACCCACTACCCTGGCATTACAAGTGCCATGCTCTACCAATTGAGCTACAGAGGACCCCAGTATGGTGGACATACTCTTCTTCTCCAGGGCTCCTGTTACTAATATGGTGGACTGACTCTTCTTCTCCAGGGCTCCTGTTACTAATATGGTGGACCGGCTTTTCTTCTCAAGGGCTCCTGTTACTAATATGGTGGACAGACTTCTCCAGGGCGTCTTCCATCCTCCAGGGCTGCCAGGGTGGGCTCTGAACAACGCTTCCCATCTGGAGGCAACCTTCTCTGTGCCCGGGTGCTGTGATGGATGGGGAGGGCTCACCAGGACATCCAGCTGACCCAAGCTTTCCAGAGGGGGATCCAATCAATCACCCTCTCCTGTCCCATTGACAGGCAGTCCTCACAGGAGGACCATGGGTCAAGGACTCTGTCATGACTGGACAGCTCTAACACTTCTATGGGTTTTAATCTAATCACATCAATTGTTCCTTTATGAGGATGAGTGTGTGTGTGTGTGTGTGTGTGTGTGTGTGAGTTTGGTGTTCTGTCTGTGTGCTTGTTGCTGTCACTAACTGAATGTAATGTTAATCATGCAAATAGTTACACACAGGAACACTGTTGAATGCTCCCACTGTTTTATACGCTTGGAGATTGGAGATGTCACAAATGTTAAAAAGTCAACTTTAATTTACCGTAATCCCTTGTTTTTTCAAATTGCTGCAGTCTCTGGAATTTGTATCATGTATACTGTGCTAATGGCGATACAAAAGAACTGTAACAGAGAGCACTGTACAATAAGGCAAACTTAGCAAATGAGGCATTTGTGGTAAGTACATGTGGACCGTCATCTTTATGCACCTTTGCCATTGGTCTTTTGACCAATCAGATCTTTTGCCAATAATTGGGCAAAAGATCAAATTTGGGCCGCCTGTGTAAACACAGTTAGAAGCCTCAGATACTGCAGGCTTCCTCACCTCCTCTCTGGGTCTCTAGGACTGTGATTGATGGAGGTTCATATTGGGGATAAGAGCTGCCCAGGCTGCTGGCACCACCTCCAGGGGCCTGTCAGTGGACTGGGCTTGGCAACACAGAGGACATCTATAGAATGATTGAAGTTGATGAATTGTGTTGAATTTTGTTCTGATTGAATGATGTTGGCTAAGTGTCCATAACAACTCTGTCTCCGTTTACATTTTAGTCATTTAGCAGAAGCTCTTATCGAAAGCGACTCATCTTAAGATAACTGGGTGATACAACCACATATCTCAGTCTGCTTGCTAAGGTAACGGTTAGGGTAAGGTTTAGAATAAAGGTTAGGGTAAGGGTTAAGTTTAGGGTAAGTTGTTATGTCTGAGATTTGTCTGAAACATTGTTCCCCCCTGCTACTGTCTTGGTTGGACCAATAAATAATAATAAATAAAGGTTAAATAAATACAAAATATTCCTGTCAGTCAGCCAGCCCACCCCGGCACTTGTCACTCACCATGACAAATGAGGGTGCCTGATGAAACAGAGAGGGTTACATCATCACTTCCCTGATGAGGAGAGGTCATAGCAGGAGGGGGAAAGAGAGAGGGAGGACAGAAGGAGAGAGCGAGGACAGAGGGAGATTGGGAGACAGGAAGAGAGGGAGGACAGAGGATAGTGGGAGAAATAGGGAAGACAGAGAAAAGGAGAGAGAGGGGAACGAGGGAAAGAGAGAGAGAGGGAGCGAGAGAAAGAAGGAAAGAGAGGGAATATTATTCCTGTGATATTCATGTTACCAATTGCCCATTTTGGTTCGAACCCAGGGTCTCCTGCGCATTCTAAGACTGTGTTAACATGCTAAAGCTAAAGCCTAGGCATTAGCTTGAGGAGCAAATGCAAGTCTCAGGTCTCAAGCAAGGTTACTCATCACGTGAGCGTGGTTCACCAAACCACTACACACAGTTCTACAATGACTCAGACATATAAATGGGTAGTGTTGTCCTTGATAACAACACACAGTAATACCTTAACTGATACTGCACTTTATTACATCTGATATTTAGTTGGAAGAGGAGTCCCTGGGAAAAATACATTTTAGCTGTCGAAGTGGAATGTCAAGGCTATGTCGAAAAGGAAGATTTCTCTAAAGTTGTTTCAGAGAACATTTCAGTCACTTAATGTCTGGATGCAGTAGAAGTTTGCCACATTTTTTTCCTCCTAGACCTAGTCAAACATAGCCTGGTCACAGATCCGTTTGTACTGTCTTGCCAACACCTATGGCCATTGTAGCACCACACAGATCTGGGTACAGGCTACAGCACCACCGTCATGGCTGAAGGACTTCCCCCTGTGGGCCTGTGTCTGTCTCTCTCTTTCTCTGGCCCAGGCTGTGCCTTGCCTTGGCGCTGGAGTCAGTGAGGAGATTACGTGGCCTGTCTGTCTGCCTTCTGGAGCTCTCAGCCTCTCAGGGATTGGGTCTTTGTGGGGCTGGGAGCGGAGGGAGTGGAGGGAGCTAGAGCTGGTTCTGAGCATGCCCACGAGAGAGGGGAAATGCGTTTGACATACTCTCGGCGTACACAGTCGGAGAGGCTGGAACAGCAGGATACGATTAATGACCACAGAATAAGATTGTTACAATATGGCTTCCCTCGCTTCGCCCCCGCCTCCTTCCTTCTCCATGGGCCTGTCATATTTCACTGGTCTGGGAGAGTGTGTGTTTAGGAAGGGGGGGGCCTTTTATTCCTCTCTTTTTGTTGTCGCTCCTTCTTTCATGCTCTCTCTCTTCGTGTGGCCCATTGATATGCAGCAGTGCCTTCCTGGATCTGGTGCATAAAACCTTTCAAATGAAGAGGTTTGTCCAACGCTAATCCAGCATTAAAGGGATAGTTCCCCCGAATTAAGTGCATATATGAATTCAGGTTCCGAATGCAGCGTCATAACAACTCACTTTAAGGCAAACAGAAGTTATAAAACATTATTTACATATCTCCTCCATGCCAATGGTCTCTGACTGTGAGCGAGATACTCTGTGATGTTTAGCCTGTGTTTGAAGTCTAAGTCTGCTCACTTCCCTCTCTCTCTCTCTCTCTCTCTCTCTCTCTCTCTCTCTCTCTCTCTCTCTCTCTCTCTCTCTCTCTCTCTCTCTCTCTCTCTCTCTCTCTCTCTCTGACAACAGTCACCCAGAGCTGTGACAGCTGTTTGTTTGATTTAATCCCACGACCACAGCCACCAATGGTGTTGTATTCCACTGCTCAGAGCATGAATAGAATAGAATAGAATGATGTTGTATTCAACTGCTTACAGCACTGATAACACTCTCAGTCCAACCCTGCACTCGTAACACATTGTAAAACATTTGTTGTATAATAAATAAACAGAGGTTTTAACACGAGGGCACATGGTGAGAAATGGGATGAAAAATCTGGAGGCCAAATGTTACTGAGTCACTACGATTGTTACGGGTGAAATTTTGAGCGGTCCTCAGAGCTTTGAGGTCAGTTTCTCAGACCAAAGGGTTAGGGCATGGATGGAGGAATCTAGGAAGGAGGGAGTAGACGGAGGAGAGGAAAACAGGCTGCAGAAGGAGAAAAACCTTAACAAGGTGTCGAACAGGCGCGCTGGATCTTTGCACATGAGCGACTTGCATAGCTGGACCCGTGCTGTGATGTTTGTTGACACGTCCAGGACAGAATTCCGAAGTTTTCACAGCAATCATCAATCAGGAAGAGGGTTGATTTTTCCCAGGGTCAGGAAAGCTTCTCCCGGCCTCCCGATTGGCTTCTGCACTGCAGGCCTGTATGCGAGGCCAAAACATGCCAACTCAGCCAGTTGCCATGGCAACATGTGGCAATGGGTTGGTAGGCTGGCAGGGGTGTTCCTCTGAGGCTTGGTACCAAGGGCCCTTGGCCCCTCTCACAGCAAGTTGACCATGTAAGCCAACAAATGTCATAATAGGGAAAGCATTTATATACATTTACTCTAAATAAATATAATATAATGTAGAACAGAACTTGCAGAAAACAGCACATTTTAACACATCGTTCAAATTCGACAAAATTGTAACAAAGCTATCTTCTTGACTCACATACATTGCATTCCTTCTAATAGGAGATACTGTAGCTATGGATACATAACTCTTTCACTTGACAACCCAGATTCCTACTCAGCAAAGGGGCCACATGCCGGCCTGGGCTTCACTCTCTCTGACATCTCTCCTGGAATTTCACAGCAGGTTATGGAATATCATCTTGTTGAGCGAGAGAGAGAGAGAGAGCGAGACAGAGAGAGAGAGAGAGAGAGAGAGAGAGAGAGAGAGAGAGAGAGAGAGAGAGAGAGAGAGAGAGAGAGAGAGAGAGAGAGAGAGAGAGAGAGAGAGAGAGAGAGAGAGAGAGAGAGAGAGAGATCTACACAACTCTAGTTACAGTGTCTGGCAGGTCTAGCTCCCTCTTTGGACACTGTACTCTCTCATTCATTGTGGGACTCTTCCCTAAAATGAGAGATTTGTATTTCTCCTCTTATCTTACATGATCTCTGTCAGACACCTGGCATATATGTCTATTTTTCCCTGTCTATTTCTCCAGATGTATTGGCCTGGTCGCCTGTCTCTCTATGTTTTGATATGGACACAGACAGGTCTGCAGGGTTAGAGAGGCCTTGATATCTTTACCTCTCTCTCTCTCCATGTTGATCTAGCTGCCTTTCACTTCTCTCTCTCTCTCTCTCTCTTTCTTTTCCAATGCTCTTCTGTTTAGACATGATGAAGAAATGAAGACCTGTCTGTATCGCTCTCTTTCCATTTCCCTCTTTCTTTCTCTCCATCCCTCTATCTGCTGTAGCCCCAGTTAGAAAGAGAAAAAGGGATCCTATCCTTTCTTTCTTTCCTTCAGGGTGAGAGTGAGAGAGAGAGAGTGAAAGAAAGAAAGAAAGAAAGACAGAAAGAAAGAAAGAAAGAAAGAAAGAAAGAAAGAAAGAAAGAAAGAAAGAAAGAAAGAAAGAAAGAAAGAAAGAAAGAAAGAAAGAAAGAAAGAAAGAAAGGAAGGAGGGGGGTTAAGTGTTCAACATGTGGCCGACCCCATCACCCTGAACATGTGCTCTCGCTCCACACACCTGTTCCCCCAGCTGCTGCTGCAAAGCACTCTGGGTCATGATGTTAATTCCATGTTACTGCACTGTCGGAGCTAGAAGCACAAGTATTTCGCTACACCCGCAATTACACCTGCTAAACACGTGTATGTGACCAATACAATTTGATTTGATTTGATTTGTAAAAACATGTAATGTTCCCCTCCTACAATTAGCGTCTCATTAAAGTCTCATTAGCGTCTCATTAAAGAGTCCCGTGGAGAGTCCCTCTGAGGCAACTGTGTTTCAAAGTGTTCCCTTCTGCACAAGAGGATAAGGCTGTGAAAAACTGCTGATGTTTCTGAGGTAGAGTTGGAGAGCACTCATCAGCCTGATGTTGCTGAGGTAGAGTTGGAGAGCACTCAGCAGCCTGATGTTTCTGAGGTAGAGTTGGAGAGCACTCAGCAGCCTGTGGAGTAAACGATAAGGGAGCATGCTGTGGAGAAAACCATTCCCCCCTCACACCACTCTCGCATTTGCACTTTTCCTGTAGCCTACTTTTGTCCAGCTAATAGCCTAACCACACTTTTAGAAAAGGGGGTTCCAAAAGGGTTATTCGGCTGTCCCCATAGGATAACCCTTTTTGGTTCCAGGTAGAACCCTTTTTGGTTCTAGGTAGAACTCTTTTGGGTTCTATGTAGAACCCTCTGTGTAAAAGGTTCTACATGGTACTCATAAGGGTTCTACCTGGAACCAAAAGGGTTCTACTTGAAACCAAAAGGGTTCTACTTGAAACCAAAAAGGGTTCTTCAAAGTGTTCTCCTATGGGGACAGCCAAAGAACCCTTTTAGGTTCTAGATAGCACCTTTTTTTCTAAGAGTGCACCAATCAAACAACATTATGGACTAACCGTTAAAATCCTGTGTTGCTGCATGATTATTTTGCTATGACAATAATGGTCAATTATTGTAGCTCCATTGTAGCCTACTGTGATATCATTCTGTAGTCTGGGCCCTAAAGCTTATTGTCGCCCAGTGAGCCAACCATGATGAATTGGAGAGTGCCTCTGTAAAAACAACCCTTGGAACATTATAACTGTCCTATTAGCCTCTATTCTCACTGTGAGTATAAACTAATGCCTGTTACAGTGAAGTGAAATGTTGTCAAATTAAAGAATAACCTTAATATGGATAGAACCTCTGAACTTCTGTTATTCTAACCCTTCCTTTGTGTGTGTGTGTGTGTGTGTGTGTGTGTGTGTGTGTGTGTGTGTGTGTGTGTGCACGTGTTTGCGTGCGTGTGTGTGCAGAGCTAGCATGGAGGAAATGAGCCTATGAAGACCCCTCATTGACCATAAGGATTCTGCCCCATACTTCAGTAAGCCCTTTCCCCAGAGGAAGAGGCAATAGTAGAGATGAACCATGTCTGGACACACATGTTGGAGTGAAGTCAGTATTACCAGCGGAGGAGGAGGAGGAGGAGGAGGAGGAGGAGGACTACAGGGGTGTGAAACGAAACTCCAAACAAAACAGTCAATGGTTTCTTACACACATACACACAGTACAACTCCCCCCACCCGATAAACAAGAGAGCATCTGGAAACAGCGGGTCATCGGTCGGTCGGCAGGGTTAGACTTGGCTTGCAGAGGCATGGCGATGTGTGTGACAGTAGGGTGGAACATAAATTAGAAGGAGCTGTGTTGCTGGGTCATTAAACACACAGGCAACACAGGCAGAGGAGCCATGATGGGTTCCACAGCTCATTGGGAGACTGTAGGAATGAAGCTGGGAACAAGACAACACTTGGAGGGGGACATAATAGGATATAGTGTCAATGTAATATATGGAAACACCATTACATATAGCTTTTGTAGGCTACATGTAATATCCTGTCAATTCCATTACAGAGTATGGCCTAGAGCAAATTTAAATGTATGAAGCCAATTTGTGCCAATGTTCCCCATTTTCATGGAATGGAAGAAAAATAAGGAATGATAATTACAAAAACTTTAGATGAATTTAATTTGATTTACTTTTGCAGTGATACAAGGCAGAAAGGATAAACTGTGTTGGTGTTTCTAGGCTTCTGACAAGCAGAATGAACATGCTCCACATCTTTTGTTTCCTTCACTTTCTCCTTTGCATCCAAGAGGAACCAGACCCCCAGAGTGTGAGCTAGAGTAACTGCTTTACTGCCAGGTTAGAGAGAATATGTCTCTCAGGAATCTGCATTCGCCCCTCAACTTTACTTGTACATGTTGGTTGAGGGATTAACTTGTTTGCTGAAGGGATTTGGTCTGCCTGGTTGTCCAACATTGGGAACAGAGAGAGACAGGAAGTGAGTAACTAAAGATATGGTTGCATAGGAGAAGACTGATTCTCTGGGAATTGGCTTGGTTCACTGTTGAAGTAGCTGCGAGAACCAGTCCTCCCCACCCCCACCATGTATACACACATACACGCACACGCACGCACGCACACACACGCACACACACACAGTTCACTTAGCTGATTGTTTTTGCCACCACTTTACAATTAGTTTTGTTGCTCCCAGTGTTATACAGGAGGGCACAAACCATAATGGCCCTCCCCAACCTTGTGTCCACATCCCACTATTGCAGTGTAGGGGCAGTAGATACTGCTCTGCCCTAGGAAAGGCAGCAACTCATTAGACTTTGTACAGGAAAGTGCCTTTCAGTAAAAAAAGTTTTTACCACAATACTGTGGTCTAGAATAGACCAAAACAACTCAACTTCTGTTTAAAAGAAAACTCCTCCCAAAAACTATCTTTTGGTATTTGTTTCATTAGTCTAATGTTGATATAGTCCCAAAATGTGTTGCATGTCAGCAATCAATCGAGATAGCTTTCAAAATACAGAAATACAGTGAGGGAAAAAATTATTTGATCCCCTGCGTTTGCCCACTGACAAAGACATGATCAGTCTATCATTTTAATGGTAGGTTTATTTGAACAGTGAGAGACAGAATAACAACAACAAAAATCCAGAAAAACGCATGTCAAAAATGTTATAAATTGATTTGCATTTTAATGAGGGAAATAAGTATTTGACCCCTCTGCAAAACATGACTTAGTACTTGGTGGCAAAACCCTTGTTGGCAATCACAGAGGTCAGACGTTTCTTGTAGTTGGCCACCAGGTTTGCACAAATCTCAGGAGGGATTTTGTCCCACTCCTCTTTGCAGATCTTCTCCAAGTCATTAAGGTTTCGAGGCTGACGTTTGGCAACTCGAACCTTCAGCTCCCTCCACAGATTTTCTATGGGATTAAGGTCTGAAGACTGGCTAGGCCACTCCAGGACCTTAATGTGCTTCTTCTTGAGCCACTCCTTTGTTGCCTTGGCCGTGTGTTTTGGGTCATTGTCATGCTGGAATACCCATCCACGACCCATTTTCAATGCCCTGGCTGAGGGAAGGAGGTTCTCACCAAATATTTGACGGTACATGGCCCCGTCCATCGTCCCTTTGATGTGGTGAAGTTGTCCTGTCCCCTTAGCAGAAAAACACCCCCAAAGCATAATGTTTCCAGCTCCATGTTTGACGGTGGGGATGGTGTTCTTGGGGTCATAGGCAGCATTCCTCCTCCTCCAAACACGGCGAGTTGAATTGATGCCAAAGAGCTCGATTTTGGTCTCATCTGACCACAACACTTTCACCCAGTTCTCCTCTGAATCATTCAGATGTTCATTGGCAAACTTCAGACGGGCCTGTATATGTGCTTTCTTGAGCAGGGGGACCTTGCGGGCGCTGCAGGATTTCAGTCCTTCACAGCGTAGTGTGTTACCAATTGTTTTCTTGGTGACTATGGTCCCAGCTGCCTTGAGATCATTGACAAGATCCTCCCGTGTAGTTCTGGGCTGATTCCTCACCGTTCTCATGATCATTGCAACTCCACGAGGTGAGATCTTGCATGGAGCCCCAGGCCGAGGGAGATTGACAGTTATTTTGTGCTCCTTCCATTTGCGAATAATCGCACCAACTGTTGTCACCTTCTCACCAAGCTGCTTGGCGATGGTCTTGTAGCCCATTCCAGCCTTGTGTAGGTCTACAATCTTGTCCCTGACATCCTTGGAGAGCACTTTGGTCTTGGCCATGGTGGAGAGTTTGGAATCTGATTGATTGATTGCTTCTGTGGACAGGTGTCTTTTATACAGGTAACAAGCTGAGATTAGGAGCACTCCCTTTAAGAGTGTGCTCCTAATCTCAGCTTGTTATCTGTATAAAAGACACCTGGGAGCCAGAAATCTTTCTGATTGAGAGGGGGTCAAATACGTATTTCCCTCATTAAAATGCAAATCAATTTATAACATTTTTGACATGCGTTTTTCTGGATTTTGTTGTTGTTATTCTGTCTCTCACTGTTCAAATAAACCTACCATTAAAATTATAGACTGATCATTTCTTTGTTAGTGGGCAAACGTACAAAATCAGCAGGGGATCAAATACTTTTTTCCCTCACTGTACAGCCGGTATGTTGCATTTTCCTCATACGATGCTGTGTTTTGCATCATATGATGCAAAATACATCATACCGGCTGTATTTCTGCATTATGAAAGTCATATATCTTGAAAATGTGATTGCTGACATGAAAAACATTTTGGGACTATATCAACATTAGACTATTGAAACAAATACCAAAAGATAGTTTTTAGGTGGAACTTTCCTTTAAACATCTCTTTGTGGATTGTATCGTTTTAAAGGGATAGATCATGACATTTAAAACTTGCTGGTGGAGTGAATTACATAGACTCTTGGTCCAAGAACACAAACATTAGTTGGCAGTGGCTAAAACCAAAGTGTGGATTGCAAGGTCTAAGGAAACCACTGTAATGTTGTAACATTGGTGAACTATCCCTTCAACCATCATGTTATCACTCTGTTTCATTTCCCCATTGTCCTTCCTATTGTAATATAGATGCCAGTCTACATTCCAGAGATATATATTTGATAAACCTTCTGCAGTTTGATACACCTAGAGTTATGCCTCAAGTATCAACTACCAGAGCTCAGCTTACACCTATTAAATCTAATGAATAGGTGATATCAGTTTTGCTGCCATTTTGATACACACAAACACAAATAAACGATCCATTGGGGACAAGTATTGTTAAGTGATATGTTTGGCCGAGATGTAGTAGTTAACAACAAGAGTTATTAGAGACAAACTAGGCTATAGTACATAGTGGTGATGGGTGGGTGTTAAGTATTAGGAGACGGAACTTTGACTGTCTCTCAAATGGCACCATATGGGCCCTGGTTAAAAGTAACACACTATATAGGGAATAGGGTGCCATCTGCGATGTGCACATTCCATTTTCAACAGCTAATTGGAACCAAATGGAAAGATGGATGGAAAATCCCCAAAATCAAATTACTATTGTAAAGAATCCTCCTTAGAACAATGAAGGATAATAAGGATATGAAACAAAATCCTTCATTATTTACAGCTAACTCTTTCTAGCCATCTATCAAGATACTCCTGGGTTGAATTACAGCAATGATATAATTTCAGACAGTTCCTGTGGCCATTAAGGCTGTTCTATGCTTTTATACCAGTTCTGTAATATGTTGATTGTATCGCAAATCTTTCATATCAGGTATTGTAATCTTACAGTCTGCTCAAATGAGACACAGGCATGAGGAATAACATCTTGTTCTAGGTTAAAAGTACAGTACAGTAAATAAGCCTCCAACTAAGCCACGGCGCCGTACTGTGAGAAATCTGTCCATTCTGTTAGGTGAAACATGTTGATCAATAGGAGAATGATGATTTATCTGTGTCTACCCAATGTAGATAGTTTGTGTGTGTGTATGTGTATGTGTGTGTGTGTGTGTGTGTGTGTGTGTGTGTGTGTGTGTGTGTGTGTGTGTGTGTGTGTGTGTGTGTGTGTGTGTGTGTGTGTGTGTGTGTGTGTGTGTGTGTGTGTGTGTGTGTGTGTGTGTGTATGTGTTTTGGCCACTAGCTCCACCACTGTGCTCCACCCCACTCCCAACCACCCACCTCTCCCATACACTGGCCGGCCGGTCTGGACCACATGAGACCCTTAGACACACTTAATGAGATTATGGTAATATCATTTATCAGCACTGACCTGGGGCCTGTGCCAGGTTCCTTCCACATCCTGAGTCAAAGGCAGGGAGGAGGGAGCACACACACACACTCGCACACACACACATACACACACACACACACAGTGAGCTCAACATGGCCTGGCCTAGCCTGGACCCTTGGCGCAGGGGGATTTCCTCATGGGGCGGCACAAGATGGATATTAAGAGGGCAAAGTCACACTGGCACATCCTGAGCCTGAGTCCCAAGTGGCACCCTATTACATATGTAGTGGACTACTTTTGACCCGGTCCTACAGGGATTAGGGTGCCATTTGGGATGCATATTGGGTCTAAGGCTGTGTCAGAACACTAGCTGTGTGCCTGCCTTATCGTAAAATAGTGAACAACAGTGAAGTTCTGGTATATGAATCCTATAGATAGCCAAGTTATCGTTTCTCATTGTGTATTTATTCCTCGTGTTTTTTCTCTCTGTATTGTTAGGAAGGGCCCGTAAGTAAGCATTTCACTGTTAGTCTACACCCGTTGTTTACAAAGTATGTGACTGTAGTTATACACTGAGTGGACAGAACATTAGGAACACCTGCTCTTTCCATGACATAGACTGACCAGGGGAATCCAGGTGAAAGCTATGATCCCTTATTGATGTCACTTATTAAATGCACTTCAATCAGTGTAGATGAAGGGGAGGTGACAGGTTAAAGAAGGATTTTTAAGCCTTGAGACAATTGAGACATGGATTGTGTATGTGTGCCATTCATAGGGTGAATGGGCAAGACAAAATATTTAAGTGTGGTAGTAGGTGCCAGGCACACCGGTTTGAGTGTGTCAAGAACTACAACGCTGCTGGGTTTTTCACGCTCAACAGTTTCCCGTGTGTATCAAGAATGGTCCACCACCTAAAGGACATCCAGCCAACTTGACACAACTGTGGGAAGCATTGGAGTCAACATGGGCCAGCATCCCTGTGGAACGCTTTTGAAACCTTGTAGTCCATGCCCCACCGAATTGAGGCTGTTCTGAGCGCAAAAGGGGGTGCAACTCAATATTAGGAAGGTGTTCTTAATGTTTTGTAACATCAGTGTATATCCTGATGGTAGAGATGGTGATGGAGGGTGTAACTTGAGGTTGCCATACACAAGGTTGCTGGTTCGAATCCCATATCAACCCCTAATCACATTTCTTACCCCTAACTTTAACCAGTTGGAATTACTTTCCTAAACTTAACCAATCACATGGTAGACTTGAAGTCAGTCTAGTTTGTCATTCACTCCCACCATAATACTAATCACCAGATGCAGCAAGTTGTCAACTTGAGGGTATTGTTCCCTTGGCAACACCCCTCATGACTGGCCAGCCAGTGCTGGCTTCTGGTTGTGTGTGTGTGTGTGTGCGTGCGTGCATGCGTGTGTGCGCTGCGGGGTTGAACTAAGGACCATTTGAGCACCGTGATTTAGATAGAGTTTCCTCTAGGGGCTGTGTGTTGGTTTTAGCCTGTCTTTTATGGAGTAGCCGGCCATTGAAAAGCAACCTAGATGGGGGTGGGGGGGGTGGGGGGGTCAATTCAAACTGTCCCTTGTGTTCAGTCCAAATGGGGGGAGTTGGCTTGGTAGGAAAAGAGAAAATGCAAAATTGAGGAAGTTAACGTTTTAGCTTTAAACATTGACTGTACTGTACTAGACAGCTATGAAAAACTAATACTTGATGTTAAAGACACGAATAAGGATGAGGCAGTATTGGGAATTGTGAAATAGATGTTGAAGTTTGTATTCAGTGTTTGCCCCAAGGATGTTTCAGAATGAAAGAAAGCTTCTAAGTTCCTGTTGCTTTTCATTTCATCCGTTGTGCAGTGTAATGAATATGCAACAACACACACCACTTCAAAACAAAAGCAGAATATCAATTTAGTTTTTTCCTCTTTCATGTTCAGCACTTCCATTGAAGACATGCAAACACGTGCCCCCCCCACCCACACACACACATACAAACATACACTCCCCCCACACACACACATTCTATCACTCCCTCCAAGGTCCCCAGCCACAATATGGTTGAGGTCTGTAGTCTGTGCTGTCTGTCTTGTTATGTCACTTCGTTTTGATGTTTTATTGTTGTCCAGTCTCCAAGGGTGATTGGCCAGATTTGGTTCCTTTCATTCCCCCTTCCTTGTTGCCCTCAGAAAGACCACCCATTGGGTTCGGCGGGGTCAGGCGTCCCAGTAGAATATTAATGGCCTCGTCCTGGGAGAACTGCCCATGGAGAGGCAGAAAGATGCCTGTCTGGACAATAAAGAGAGAGAAAAATGTGGTCTTGTTTCCGATCCTCCTCAGGAACATTCATCAGCCCAATCCTGCTGTTCGGGGGGAGGGGGGAGCACTGGGACCGCCTCCATACATATTGACAAACTGGACTGAGCTGCTGCTGTAGACATGCATGTCTCACACACACACACTGACATGGCTGAGCTAATCTGCTGTCAATGCCACCCTAAACCAAGGTCATGTGGGTATGACGTGGAAGGAAGGACCATTTGCCACTGTGATAAAATGCTTGAGGGAAGCTCATCATAGATTAATGCAAATTAATGTATTATTTTCAGGATTATTAACAGCATTGTTGATGGGATACCTCCAATCCTGTTCTATTTTCAACAGTCAATCATCTCTACTGTCACAGTAAAGCACTGTAACAACTGCTTGATGTAATAAGGGCTAGTAAATTCATTTGATTGAGATTGACTGATCCCCAATGTTTTTATTTCCTTCAATACAAGTACTGTTGTCTTGCTTTGCACCTAAACCTTCTGTAGGTGTAGGGGGACGTTTCCCTTAGATGCTGATCTTGGATCAGTTTTGCATCATCTCCACTATGGGTTAAGGTAAGGATTGGGGAAGGGCAGCTGATTCTAGATCTGTACCTTGGGGAAAACTTAACCCTGGATTGTGAACGTATTGCCTTGTATTACGTATTCATTGCACGTCCTTGTGGGCGGCTGTTGTGAAGCTGATGGGTTGTGTCCCTTACTCTGTTTGTCTACTACTGGGTGAAGCCTCCAATGTGGTCATGGCAGTGCCACTTCAATGAGTCCCAGTCATGCTAGCAGCAAGAAGGGAAAGCCTCGCTGTCTGATGTCATTTCCTGCCTGTGTCTGGGCTATTAAGATGTTACGGCACATGACTAATCTGATGAAATCCAGTGAAAGTCCAGTTTTATTTCAGGCTGGGCAGCATCCTCTGTTACAGCCCACAGTACTGTAATGATCAGGGACTATGTTACAGCCCACAGTACTGTAATGACCAGGGACTCTGTTACAGCCCACCGTATTGTAATGATCAGGGACTCTGTTAGAGCCCACAGTATTGTAATGACCAGGGACTATGTTACAGCCTACAGTATTGTAATGATCAGGGACTCTGTTAGAGCCCACAGTATTGTAATGACCAGGGACTCTGTTACAGCCCACAGTATTGTCATGATCAGGGACTCTGTTAGAGCCCACAGTATTGTAATGACCAGGGACCCTGTTACAGCCCACAGTATTGTAATGACCAGGGACTCTGTTACAGCCCATAGTATTGTAATGACCAGGGACTCTGTTAGAGCCCACAGTATTGTAATGACCAGGGACCCTGTTACAGCCCACAGTATTGTAATGACCAGGGACTCTGTTACAGCCCATAGTATTGTAATGACCAGGGACCCTGTTACAGCCCACAATATTGTAATGACCAGGGACTCTGTTACAGCCCACAGTATTGTAATGACCAGGGACTCTGTTACAGCCCACAGTATTGTAACGACCAGGGATTCCGTTACAGCCCAAAGTATTGTAATGATCAGGGACTCTGTTAGAGCCCACAGTATTGTAATGACCAGGGACTCTGTTACAGCCCACAGTATTGTAATGATCAGGGATTCTGTTAGAGCCCACATTATTGTAATGATCAGGGACTCTGTTAGAGCCCACAGTAATGTAATGGCCAGGGACTCTGTTACAGCCCACAGTAATGTAATGACCAGGGACTCTGTGGATATTTCTGTGCATATTTCTGGATGACTGTGTGAGATTCTGTTTCACACATGCATGCACGCCACACACACACACATGGTAGGAGTGTGTGTTGATGATTTCCTCAGATGTCTTGGACATTAGTCCTCTCTCACTTATTCTCACCTTCTCTCTATCCTGTTTTTGAGAAAAGGCGTCACATTGAGGTCCAGAGCCAGGCTGCTGTTGGGAATTGACAGGATTGGGAGAAGAGGAAAAGCTAAACCATGTATGATACCATATCAGTAGAGTAATCATTGTTACATCTGTGTTCAATAACAATAATATAGATTACAACAAATTCACTAATTACTTTGTGTTTTTCTGTACAATCTCTCCACCTCTATTTCTCTTCTATCCCCTTCTATCCCCTCTCCCCTCCCTCTCTCCCCCACTCTCTTCCTTCTCTCCCCCTTCTTTCCGTCTCTCTCTCCCCGCTCTCCCTGGTTTTCCTCCTCTCCAGTGGACCATCCTCAGCTGCTCTCCCCTAACCCCTGCCGCCTGCCCCCTCATCCCCTTGCCCCCCTTAGCCCCCTGCCCCCCTATCCCGCTGCCCTGCTCCTGGTCTGGGCCACTGCAGAGAGGCAGTGATAGATGTGTCTCAGGGGATCTCTGGGGGTCTCGGCAGGAGGGGGTCCAGGTCTTACACAGTCTGCTGCCTCCTGCTGTGGGGAAGAGGGAAAGAGGGGAAGCTGTCATTAACCAAAAAGCAGTTCTACATAACCAGGCTCGTGGCAAAAGCAGGTCAGGCAGACCACCATCCCCAACTCAGACACTACTGTTAATTACATTACCACACTGCAGACACAAGACATCGGCTGGGATTCTAACACACCTTTAAAAGTCAAGTTCAGTGTGGTTTATTTGAGTCCCGGCCCTGGTGTGTTGGGTATCTTGTACAGCACTGTTTCATTTCCCAGTTTTTTGTCTGATGTCATTGGTGTATTATATTTTACGTTTCGGCACTTCTTGGATCATTCCACTACCTCTATGCCTGCCTATGATGCACAATTAAAGTTCCCTATACAGGGCCAGTATAGTATTCATTCATCCCACACTAAGGCGGTGCATATTACTGGTTCCATGCCAACTTGCAAGGCATGACAACGATAGAAGAGTTGTCTACAGCACACACTATGAGACCAGGCTTTGGGCAATCAGCCAGTGAGTCCACAGATCTCAATATACATTATAGTGTAATATGAAATAGGGGTTGAGTGCATTCAGTCCAGTCTGTACAGCCAGTCAGTGAGGTAGTGAGGCGTAGTGGTGGGTTGGTGGTAGAGGAATTGATCCAGTCCACTTGACGTGAGGACAGAGATGTCATCTGAAATCCTACCTCTAACTTTCAACATGAAAGCAACATTCTCTCAACATGAAGTTCCCCAACCTAGCCACTGATTGTGTTTACATTGTCATTGATTTATAGAGGGTGGCGCAATCCCATTATGGTATGGCTGGTAATGAATAAACATCATTTTATGTGCAGTTTGTTTCTCTAAGCAGTGGGGTATACATGTTCGGGGAAGGGGTGTGGACATACATCATCCCAATAGGCCGTAGTAATGATGGCCCGGTGACCTCATGGTCTGGGAAGCCTGCAAGACAGGATGAAAGGAAGCTAGTAGCTAGTAGCTAGTAGCCCCTGGCTCACCAACCAAGGTGTAGGAACATAAAGAGTCGAGCAAGCTGACAATGTAAACATATTCAGGAACTCTAGGGAGGACAATGGAAGTTTGCTTCGAAAATTATTTGTAGTCATTTGGATGGTCCATCTGTAGATGCTCATACAATCAACAAACTATCTGTTGATAAGCAACTGCTTGCTAAGGTTACGGTTAGGGTTAGGGAAAGGTTTAGAATAAGGGTTAGGGTTAAGGTTAGGGTTATGGTAAGGGTTAAGGTTAGTGTTAGGGTTAAGGTTAGGGTTATGGTAAGGGTTAAGGTTAGTGTTAGGGTTAAGGTTAGGGTTATGGTAAGGGTTAATGTTAATAGTTTGTTAAAACCTTTTGGATATTCCTTCCTCAGGGTATTTTACATGACAAATGAATGTCACATGTTGGGCTTGAGAAGTTACACACGTAGGCCTATTCTCATTCTACAGTAGTATTATCTATGTAGTTGACTGGTTACAGCATAGGAACTGGCTAGTCTATTTACATTTATTCAATGTTGTACTTCACCAAATCTTACTATTGTGTTATGTTTTGTTTCTACTTTACATTTAATCTTACATTGCTTTTCTTTCTTTTATGAAATAAGTTTTTTTCTCGCGTTTGATAAACTGCCGTGGTTCTGCAGTGGTTCTGACCTCCTTTTTAATGTGATTCTAAGTCATTAGATGACGTCTCCATCTTACTGTTTTCTCTCAGCATGAGTCAACTTCCCTTATAAAGCATTGCATTATGGGTATAAAGGAATCCCACTGCGCCTAAGTTGACATGATAGAGATTTCCAGAAATGTAGTCGATAAAACTGTTCAGCCCCCTGCTAGTGTGCATGCACATACTGTATCTAAAATAACATTCTCTGAACATTTGAAACAGAACCATAGAGTTTATTTTCAATATGTTTTATTTTTATTGCAAACAATATAATACAAAAGATAAGCTTCTTTTAAGACAATGGCATGTTTTACCTAGGAAAAGAAGAATTCAGTTGAATTACAAAGATGCCAACATGAGAACTAAGATATGGAATAGAGAATAAAGAACATCACTTTTTTCAAAAACAAAAAAGTATGCTGGTGATTCTATAGAAAGACATCTTCACACTGCAGCCACAGCTCCAATAACCATTAAATCCATATTTGTTAGAATGAATAAAACAACTTCCAGTTTTTTCTTTTTTAGATATTTCAGATCAAGTTTGATCATAATTAGAAGTAAGCTGTACACAACTAGATCATCAAAATAACTATTTCAACTGAAAACATTTACAAATTATAAATAAACAATTTGTACCACATCGAAACAACTAATCCATCTGCGGAAAAGTTATTTTTTTCTCATCTCAATTAGTCGCTGCGGAATTAAAAAGGAATAAAATGCAAAATAGTTATTACTTTTCAAATAAAATTAATTGCTAATGAATAAATTAAAGAGGTTAAGACTGGAAGGAATAAGAGGCCAGAGGAACGACTCAACTGGAAGGGAGACTGCTTGGGGTCAAAGGCCACTTCCTGTATCCCTCCAGAGACAGGAAGTGAGAACTCAGCTGTGGTTTCTAGGCTCCACTGCGGTGCTAGCATCGCTAATGTAAAGAGCCTCTCTACTGTGCTTCAACAGGCACCAATGGCATGAAGGCAATACAAAGCATTTCTCAATCACATCTAGCAACACAGTCAGTAAGGCCCCTGGTGTAAGTATATGGCACTTTCTAATGCTATTAGCATTCCCAACACAATAACGACAAGAAAATAGCGATACTTTGTCTAATTCACTGATGACATGGTCACATAGTAAGTCATGGCCATAAACTATTTAAACACCAGCTTTGCTCAGTTCTTATAAGATCTCATAACAATTACAATAAGATATATACATGAGAATCAAAGCGGAATGTATTAAAAGAGGACAGGCAGTGAGTAAAGGGATTATTTTCTTTTGACTTCCTGTTCCTGTACAAAAATACATGAGCCAGAAGTAAGGCCGCGGAGGACGTTGTTCACCTAAAGCGTCTCTTCCTCATTAAACGTATAAATCCCCCGAAAGATATAGTACCAAAATAAAGTTCAGAACACATACACAGTACATACTAAAATATTCATAACAAATATATCCTCACAGAGGATTCCTCTTTTCAAAAACGAGTTTCTTTTAACATTATACCTATAAAAATATAATCACAACTCCGAGCATTAAAAAAGGCACTGTCGTGAGCCGTTTTTCCGAAGATAATAAATGTTCAGTACTTTAAAAAAGTCCTTGAATGTTTTTCTATTGGCGGTGGAGGGTGTGTTGGTGTAGAGCAGGGTTCTTCAATTCCGGTCCTGGAGGGCCGAAACACCTCTGTTTTTCATCCTCTCCTTCTAATCAGGGGCTAATTCAGACCTGGGCCACCAGGTGAGTGCAATTAACTACCAGGTAGAAATAAAAAACAGAAGTGTTTCGGCCCTCCAGGACTGGAATTGAAGAACCCTGGTGTAGAGGCCTGTAGGCCCGCGAGGATTCTGGGAGATAAGAGTCTCTGGTAGGAGATGGGTTCTTATGGGACAGTCTGTGCTAAGGACTAAGGGGTTGACCTCTAACTTCTGGCCTCTCAGGGCCTGGAGAGCTGGGTGTAGACAGGCTGCTGCTCCCAGTGCTGTGGACTGTGGGTCTGGGTGGGCACCGAGGGCACTCCGGTGGGGTCAGCGATGGGGGTATACATGGGCCTCTGGCTGGGGCTCATATAGCTGCTGAAGGAATAGAGCCCTGAGCCTTGGGCACCTGCATGGCTATAATAAGAGTTGGCGCCGCCCTGGTGATCAGAATAGTCATACTGTGTGCGGGTGATGGAGGGGTAGGATGAAGCGCTGTAGTGCTGCAGGTTGAATGAACCATAGGTGACGTGCTGGGGAGGAGAGCCCTGCTGCTCACTGTAGTGGCTGGGGCTCAGCTGCTCCGTCTTGATCTGAGTGGTTCTCCCCTGGCTCTGGCCTTGCTCTCCCCCACTACCGCCACCTCCACCCAGGGCGGCGAGGGAGTGCTGCTGCTTGGACATCCAGCCGTGGCCTCCAGCACCCACCTGGCCGATGGAACTGGCGCTGATGCCTCGGTAGCTGCCCGTGTAGCCCGTCTGGGCGCCGTTGACGCCGGCGTGCCCGTGGGGCGGCAGGTACTGGTCAAACTCGTTGACATCGAAGGCTTCGATGTTGGAGATGACGTCGCTGCTCAGCTCGCCGATATCCACGTCCCGGAAGTCGATGTTTAGCTGGCGGCCCGTGCCCTCTTGCAGGGGGCGGCCCTCGCGCTTCAGGTCGGCCTTGCCCGCAGCCAGCTCTGTTTTGGGGGTGGTCGGTGGTGTAGGTGGGCCCTGGGACTGGCCTGGTGGTCAAAAAATAAAGCAAGAAAGAGTTAATCTCACTGCACACCATCATGATATTATTGACACAATTGATGCAACCATGGAGCTAATAAAGATATGCTTTAAGATTTCGGAGTTTCCCTCCATGAAGGGAATGGTGTCATTATCTAATGTGCTTTAACGAAAAATAGATAAGTAGTAAAGACAGGTGGTAGATTTGCATGATGGCTTGTAAAAAACACAAATCATTGACAGGTGTGTCAGTTCATGAGGGCCCTAAAGGCATTGAAATTGTTTCGTTTCGATATTCACGTTTTGAATAGGATAGTAGAGGCATTTCCAATATAAAGGATATATATATAACTACTTTTTTAATTTCACCGGCATAATAGTGATTCCCATTATACTATAAAATTATTATATCGACCAAAAGCAAGTATTATCTAGAACGACAATATAATGAATTGTTCGAATGAATTATTCTTACCTGAATGTTCACCGGGTGAATGCACTTCGCCCATGCTGGACGCGGGCGAGTCTGCTTGCTGGAGAGCTTTAAAGATGTCACCGGAAGAGATGTGGGTTTGCTCGCCGTCCTCTGGTTCGCCCTGCCCGTTCTTCACGGATTTTCTCCGTCTGGGCTGGTACTTGTAGTCGGGGTGATCTTTCTTGTGCTGCACCCTCAAGCGCTCAGCCTCCTCTACGAACGGACGCTTCTCGCCTTCGTTGAGCAATCTGGAAACAAGTATTGCATTAAATGACACGTTTTTCGAAGTGTTGAAATAAGTATTCTTATAATTATTAAGATGTTATTATTATATCCCAATATTTGAAAACGACTAATTCGAATCGAAATTATGCACATATCCTACACTATTGAATTGCACATGTAGCTACACACCAGACATCTTTCGAAATAATTGGTACACACTGCTATTTATTCAAGCTTTATCTATGAAGCCATTTTTGAATAGCACAAATATTAGTTGATCAAGTGAAAATCTCCTCAATGGCGGAGAAAAGTGACGATAAGGAGTTGTAACATACCTCCAGAGTTTGCCGAGGGTTTTGCTGAGTTCTGCATTGTGGAGATGTGGGTACTGGTCCGCCAGTTTCCTCCGGGCGGCTTGAGCCCACACCATGAAAGCGTTCATAGGTCTCTTGACATGAGGCTTGTTTTTGCTGGAGCCGTTCACTCGGACTGGCATGGGCACCAAGGTCCAGTCGTAACCCTTCAGCACCTGAGACACTGCATCTCTGATACATACAGGGAACTTGTCTTGGTCAGCCTTCTTGAACTCGCCGAGCACGCCGTCTGGACCCAGTAATAGATGATTATCGGACGGCCTGGTATTCTCGGTGTCGGAACCGGAGCCGGACGGGCACGGCGAGCCGACCGAATCCTCAGACATGCTGGGGCTTGGAGCGTCAGAGAAACATTTCTCCTGTTCGTCTGTCATCTTCAGGAAGGGGTCGAGTAGATTCATGCGAAAAAAATTACCGCTGAGCTAAAGCAATGAATTGCTCTTGGAGTGAAAAAAAATCCTTCCTTTCAAGACTTTAGAATCCAACTGCTGCTGTGCCCACGGGCTGCAATGAATGTCACTGAGTTCGATGCGCAAATTGATTGACAAAGCTGCACTCCTGCAAACTGTCAAAATGTTAATGTGAAGTCCTTTCAAAAGTCGTCAATTCAAAGCACGTTTTCTTGCGACCCGATGGAATAGGCACGCTGCAAATGCCCTCTAATGTATATTTCTCTTGGAATTAAAACAATTTCTGACATAAAGGCGCAATTTAATGTTCACGTCAAACTTCCAAGATCATTGAGAGAATTATGAATACACTTTCAGTGCGAAGCCTGTATTTATAGACTGGTCCAAGTCAGGGTGGAAG
Organism: Coregonus clupeaformis; assembly: GCF_020615455.1. Classification (NCBI taxonomy): domain Eukaryota; kingdom Metazoa; phylum Chordata; class Actinopteri; order Salmoniformes; family Salmonidae; genus Coregonus; species Coregonus clupeaformis. Next base: position 911,818 of record NC_059198.1, on the reverse strand, counting down.
CGATTGGGTGAACATTTTTAGGAGGCGGAGACGAAATTTGACTCTGTGCTCCCCCCAATCTTTAGTCAACAACAGAGAGAGAGGGACTTAAATAATATTAGATAAAATAGGTTAATTTGTTAAATTCTTTCAACTTTGTCGAAAGATGTACATTGATTCAATAATTAATGTGTTAGTATTACTTCATTCATTTATTATACACATGTAATCATAGAGTCATATTGCCTAGATACTTGTTTGTGTTCATTATTGGTATATTTTACTCAAAAACGAAATATACAAAAGTTAAATATATAATGTCTGGTATAGTCACCAGTTTGTCATGTGTCCATCTTTCGATTAAACTATTAAAAATAAAAACATTACAAACTCTATCGGCTTATTCATGTGCATTTTCTTTATTTATTGTTTTTTATTTATTGTAGCACTTGTATTTTCATTAGGATAATATATCTACAAGGATCTAGAGTTTTGTTTTGAAATGGATACTAGACTGGCTATTTTCATATGAATAAGTACAGTTACTGAACATGATTCGGCATCCCAAATATTCAGGCAAAGAAACTGTTATGTTGGTTTACATTTGCCAGGCCTGTTTGCCTACATTTAAAAAAGGATCTGCTTAATCTAATTCAATAAAGACCATGTTTTCTGTGTTCTTTTTGTGGTATCTCCTGCTGAATGCTTTCTGTAACTTGATGAAGATTGTCATACAACACCGACTCTTCTCTCGGTGCCACTGCAAAGCGGCATCGTCTATTTTGACCAATAGGGGGAGACAACAGTCCAGAAACTCCACTGAAGGGCTGTGACGTCCCGAAACTGTACATGGTGAGTAGGCCTATATAGATGCTTAGAAATGAACGCTCATCTTCATAAAATAATGTTGAAAATACTTTATAATCATGGTAAACATTATGATCGCCCTCACCATTTATAAGTAAGAGCTACATAGCAACCGCAATGAGAGATACTTCTAAATCCACTCTCTCCGTCTGCACATATTGTATTATGGGTAAATGATTTTGAACTAATTGTTAAAATGACACTGTATCTATACGACCTAATATAGTGTTAATTGACAAATACATGTTTTTCTTATAGGCCCTACAGCTAATAGTGTATATCAACTTGGTCTCTCTCTCTCTCTCTCTCTCTCTCTCTCTCTCTCTCTCTCTCTGCTCTCGCTCTCGCTCTCGTTCTTGCTGCTACATTATTTGCTCATTTTTAATGTTGTTTTCAAGGCTACTCGTCAATACTTTCGATTTCACTGATGTTGATTTCTCAATTTATAAAATGTATATTTAGGTCGTGATCGTTATTATATAGTAATAATAATTGCAACAACAACAGCAGCAATAATAACACAAGTTAAATAATCATTAACACAAGTTAAATAATCAATGCATGAGATGCTTCACATTTCAAACTACTGTATTATAACATTTGATTGACATGAAAAGCACAAGAGTAGGTACCACCCAAATAAATAACGCTGCCTAAATGAAACGAAACAAATGTCTCGCCAGCAGTAAGGTCAACCTTATTGGGCGAGCGCCAGATCTTGTTTGGTCTACTACGACAATGGGTGCTTTGTAGAGAGGGTTCAGTCACTAATCCAGGTATTTAATTTTAGAAACCTAATCCGAATATAAAGTTCCACGTTCACATACACATTTTCAAGGTTGAAATAGAATGTAATTTTTTCAATGTACTACTTAATGTTGTTATACATTATTCAGCAACATCATACACTTTAAAATTCAGCAGTGGCAATGATGGTAATGATATTTATATAATAATGATAATAATAATGATGATAATAATAATAACAATAATAACAATAATAATAATAATAATAATAATAATAATGTATTATTACACAATTCTAATAATGTTTTTTACTGTTTGAGTTGTTGATATTTATGTAGTGTGTGTAATAGTGTGTGTAATGATGAGCAGTGTACGTTTGGGTAAGTCATGTTGTGGAAATGTCATTTTCAGGGTAATGTGTTTGCACATGCACTTTGTTGGGCTACTTGAAATTTGACGTCTAATATATTGTAGATGTCTTACTCCCAACTGTCCTTATGGTATGGCTTTTGATGTATTCAATCCAAAACATGAAGGACATTAGGAGATGAGAGAGAAGTAATGTAATGTTCATGTTTCAAATACAGTGTTTCTATTGCTTACATATTCCTGGATTACAACCAATGAATAGCATTACAATAAAACTCTAATGTGGTCTACTGTATGTGTGAACAGTATTAATTTAGAAACGGACTAAATTAAAGTGCTCAATGAAAGTCTGAAGGTTTCGCTTCAGCAATATATGGTCCAGAAAAGGGCAGTGTGCCAGGATATGTCTTCGCCTGTGTTGCTAGGTAACCTCCAGGGGTCACGACCTGGCATATTCATTAAAATCAACCCTGATTGGCCTGACAGCCGTACCTGTAATTACAACGCTCCGTCTCATTGGCTGACTGGAAGCAGTGCCGGCCAAGCGAGTAGGCCATCTGTCTGGCAACTCAAGCTGGATTACATAAACTACAGAAATGCTATACCCCCAAAATACATGTTGGGGATAAGGAGAGAATTAGATAAGTTGGGGGTTAGGTTGTTTTTGTTTCATCACCAGTTGGAAAGGTATAATTATCCTGATTTCAGAGCTCATCAAGGTAATACGACTCTAATACCTGCAGGCTTGAGCCATTACCCTACACTGTTTGTCGAGAGGTTTGTTCAACTGTTGAGATGTGATACTGTCGTTTGTGCAGAATGTGCACAATACATGTCCAGGTTATTACTGCAGTAAGTGGAAGGCGTTTGTAATTATACTCCTCTGCTTACTATATGGATCAGTGTAAACATGTTCCTCACAGAATGTCAAGAACTATATGGCTCTGTGATGACATCCTCACAGAATGTCAATAACTATATGACTCTGGGATTACTTATTTTTTAAACTTTTAAACTCTGACAAAACAGAGATGCTAGTTCTAGGTCCCCAGAGAGCTGCTATTGGATCGGACAATTAATCTTGATGGTTGTTCAGTCGTCTCAAATAAAACTGTGAAGGACCTCGGCTTTACTTTGGACCCTGATCTCTCTTTTGACAAACATATCAAGAATATTTCAAGGACAGCTTTTTTCCATCTTCGTAACATTGCAAAAATCTGAAACCTTTTGTCCAAAAATGATGCAGAAAAGCTAATCCATGCTTTTGTCACTTCTAGATTAGACTACTGCAATGCTCTACTCTCCGGCTACCTGGATAAAGCACTAAATAAACTTCAGTTAGTGCTAAACACGGCTGCTAGAATATTGACTAGAGCCAAAAGATGTGATCATATTACTCCAGTGCTAGCCTCTCTATACTGGCTTCCTGTTAAGGCTAGGGATGATTTCAAGGTTTTACTGCTAACCTTCAAAGCAGTACATGGGCTTGCTCCTACCTATCTCTCCGATTTGGTCCTGTCCTACATACCTACAGGTACGCTCTGGTCACAAGACGCAGGCCTCCTTATTGTCCCTAGAATTTCTAAGCAAACAGGTGGAGGCAGGGCTTTCTCCTATAGAGCTCCATTATTATGGAATGGTCTGCCTATCCATGTGAGAGACGCAGACTCAGTCTCGACCTTTAGGTCTTTACTGAAGACTCATCTCTTCAGTAGGTCCTATGATTGAGTGTAGTCTGGCCCAGTGGTGCGAAGGTGAACGGCAAGGCACTGGAGTGACGAACCGCTCTTGCTGTCTCTGCCTGGCCAGCTCCCCTCTCTCCACTGGGATTCTCTGCCTCTGACCCTATTATGGGGGTTGAGTCACTGGCTTACTAGTGCTCTTCCATGCCGTCCCTAGGAGGGGTGCGTCACTTGAGTGGGTTGAGTCACAGACGTGATCTTCCTGTCCGGTTTTGCGCCCCCTCGGCCTCGTGCGGTGGGGGAGATCTTCGTGGGCTATACTCAGCCTTGTCTCAGGGTAGTATGTTGGTGGAGTTTTTCCTATCCACTGTGCTTCTACATCTGCATCGCTTGCTGTTTGGGGTTTTAGGCTGGATTTCTGTAGAGTACTTTGTGACATCTGCTGATGTAAAAAGGGCTTTATAAATACATTTGATTGATTGATTGATGACATCCTCACAGAATATCAAGAACTATATGGCTCTGTGATGACATCCTCAAAGAATGTCAATAACTAAATGGCTCTGTGCTGACATCCTCACAGAATTTCAAGAACTATATGGCTCTGTGATGACATCATCACAGAATGTCAAGAACTATATGGCTCTGTGATGACATCCTCACAGAATGTCAAGAACTATATGGCTCTGTGATGACATCTTCACAGAATGTCAAGAACTATATGGCTCTGTGATGACATCCTCACAGAATGTCAAGAACTATATGACTCTGCGATGACATCCTCACAGAATGTCAAGAACTATATGGCTCTGTGATGACATCCTCACAGAATGTCAAGAGAGAAGAGTGTATTTGAATGCCCATGGTGGTGGGACCAGGGGGGTGGAGATAGCCCCTGGGCCAGGCCCAGACTGTGGTGTTCATGCATGGGCCACTCGCCTGTAGATACCAGCAGGCCTTGGGAAACTTCTCAGCTTGACTTCGAGCCACGGTGTTAAAAAATGTGAGGTAAACACTGGGAGTAAACTGCTAAATCATGTCTTCCACCCCTCCTTGCTCTCGTGGATTCCACTGTAAATGTTTGAGGTGACCAGCGCTCTCTTTTTGAAGGTGGGTTTGTTCGTGTGTCCGTGCATGTGTGTGTTCAGTAGGTGGAGGTGTTTTAGTGTGTACTGTAGGTGGATGTGTTTAATGTTTGGGTGTTTGTTGTGTGAGTGTATCCACATCTCTGTATTTGAGATGTTCTGTGACATGTTTGTTATCACCAGCTAAGGTAGACAGCAACCAGAGAAGCTCATAAAACAACAACAAGAGTCAAAGCGTTATGAGAGAAATATCATTATTTTTATTGAGAACATACATTCTCTGTGTCACAAGCCGGGCTAGAACTCCGGTCTCAAATGTGTAGAGCTGGGGGTACTACCCCTTAGCCACAGAGGAGATGTTGTAGGACCCAAATGAAACACCCAAGGCAATACTCCAGGCAAGTAGATTTAATGTTCCAAAACAGGAGGCAAAACAAAAACAACTCCACGAGGGGGAGAAAACAAACTAAAGATAACTTCGAATAACTTACTAGGACTGACACGGTGGGACAAAGCAGGAGACACATAGACAGGACGCAATAACCAAGTGAGAAACAAGGGGAAAACACACAGCTAAAATACTCAAGGGGAAACAAGGCACAGGTGACATAGATAAGCTAATTAGGACACATGAGGAAAAACTAAGGCAAAGGGGAACACAGCTGACCTCTAGAGGCCAGGAGACAAACAGGGGAAGCAGGAAGCTGACACTCTGTCTTTCTATGCTGGTCTTCACCTCCTGTCCTGCTGTTCAGCAACCATGCAGCTCCAGCTTGGTTCTCCAGGAGAGAGGCTGTTCAGCAACCATGCAGCTCCAGCTTGGTTCTCCAGGAGAGAGGCTGTTCAACAACCATGCAGCTCCAGCTTGGTTCTCCAGGAAAGAGGCTGTTCAACAACCAAACAGCTCCAGCTTGGTTCTCCAGGAAAGAGGCTGTTCAACAACCAAACAGCTCCAGCTTGGTTCTCCAGGAAAGAGGCTGTTCAACAACCAAACAGCTCCAGCTTGGTTCTCCAGGAAAGAGGCTGTTCAACAACCACACATCTCCAGCTTGGTTCTCCAGGAGAGAGGCCTTTTATCTGGTCCGTGTTCATTAGGGCACGAAACAGAAAAACTTTTAAAACGTCTAGCAATGCAAAAAGAACATGAGCATTTCTTATTGTCCAGGTAGTGCCTCCCTTTTTCAGTCAGTTTTCTCCAGTTTGGTGGCTAATGAAGATGTCCCAACTATCATCTCTCAGCCTGAGCCTGAGCCTGACTGCGGGGTGAGAAGCTGGGTGTCAGGGAATTGGAGGCCTGCTGTGGAGGATTAGGATGCAGTGTGAAATTCATTAGCAGAGTTCCTCCTTGTCCACAGCAGCTGGACTTTAGCTCAATGTGTTAACACAGTTTTGTGGCAAATAGGAGACACATGTTCAAACCCCTAAGCCGTTCTTCATGTACCCGGACCATGTGACCTGATCCGGAAAAACTCTTGATCCTAGATTTTCCTAGTCAGGTCACATGGTCAGAAAAAATACATGTTCATACTGTATATCCATGGGCTGTCTGAGCCCCCTCCCACTAGTGGATCCCAGCATTCAAACCATAGAAATATCATTACTAGAATGGACAAAGCCCTCAGTCATGGTTCCCAGGGTGGTTTAAATCATATAAATATAATTTCATCACAGCACATTGACTTGAACGAGAATGTCTGTTCTAGTCAGTCTACTTCTATGATTCAAACCATCCTGGTAGTCATGACTGGGCAGTCTAGCTAGGTCATAGGGGACCTCATGAAAGAGCTGACTGAGAAGGGTGTCTAGCTGTGTGGCCAGAACCTAGGTAGAAGAGGCCAAAGGTTTGTTTGCGGTACCTGGTCCGAGACCTGTGAAGAATGAGAGGAATTCCTACAGTGATAGATGATGCGGGAGAGGTCGGGGAGGGAAAGGTAGGTTCTGGACCAGCGAGAACCTTGACATCACAACTGTCTGGGACTTTCCTCCACTAGTGCCAGCTGCCCAAGGCATGGCAGGGTGCAAGGATGCTATATTGCTCCACTTGAACTCTTCTTCCGCCTGCTTCCACTTCCGCCTGCTTTACCAAAGGTCTGACTACTTTGTCATTATTCAATCGCACAAGCCTTAGGGCTGTGTGTGTGCGTGTGTGATAGTGTTTGTTTGAGTGATAGCGCGTGCGTGTAGGTGTGTGTGTGTTTGACAACCCAAATGGCAGTTAAAGTATACCTCAGGGAGCTGTCAGGGACCCGTCAGGACTCCATCTTGATGGATGTTCCGTCTTTTACCAGATCAGAGAGTTTTGGGCGTACGAGAGGCTGTTGATATTTTCCTGAGGGGAAGTTTAAACAGGACTTATCAGAAGGATGGCCAGAGCAGAGGTTGTCCCTCTTGCTTTCTCGCACCTCCCCGCCATCTCAACACAAATGTCTGGACCAAAGAGCTGGCTAAGACTTGGAGAAAGATATGCCAACATTTCTGGACCAAAGAGCTGGCTAAGACTTGGAGAAAGGTACGCCAAAATGTCTGGACCAAAGAGCTGGCTGAGACTTGGAGAAAGGTACGCCAAAATGTCTGGACCAAAGAGCTGGCTAAGTAAATCAAATAAAATGTAATTTATCACATGGCTTACCTTTTATTTATCACATGCCGAATACAACTGGTGTAGACTTTACAGTGAAATGCTTGCTTAAGAACCTTTCCCAACGATACAGAGTAAAAAAAAAAGTATACAAAATAAAATAGTAACTAACACAAGAGGAATACAATTAAATACCCAAGAATAGAGCTATATACAGGGAGTACCAGTGCCAGGTCAATGTGCAGAGGTACAAGGTATTTGAGGTAGATATGTACATAAAGGCAGGGTAAAAGGACTAGGCATCAGGATAGATCATAATAAGAGTAAAATAAAAAACAGAGTAGCAGCAAATGTGGGTGTCTGAGTGTACGATTGTGTACGTGTGTTTGTGTTGTGTCGGTATGTGTGTGTGTGTGCGTAGATGTAGTGCTTGTAAATATGTTCTGGTTTTGTGTCGGTGTAACAGCGTAGTGTGTTAGTGAGTGTGTAAATGGGGTGTATGTAAAGTCTAGTGAGTGTGCATAGGGTCAGTGCAAGATAGAGTCAGTGCAGATAGTTCGGGTACCATTAATTGACTATTTAGCAGTCTGGCTATTTAGCAGTCTTATGGCTTGGGGGTAGAAGCTGTCTTGGAGCCTGTTGGCCTGAGAGCGGATGCTTCGGTACCGTTTGCCGGACGGTAGCAGAGTGAACAGTCTTTAGCAATTTTTCGGGCCTCTCTCTGACACAGCCTGATTTAGAGGTCCTGGATGGCAGGGAGCTCGGCCCCAGTAATGCACTGGGCTGTCCTCATCACCCTTTGTAGCGCTTTGTGGTCAAGGGTGGTGCATTTGCCATACCAAACGGTGATGCAGCCAGTCAAGATGCTCTCGATAGTGCGGCTGTATAACTTTTTGAGGATTGGAAGGCCCATGCCAAATCTTTTCAGCCTCCTGAGGGGGAAGAGGCACTGCCGTGCCCTCTTCATAATTGTGCGGGCCATGTTAAGTCTAATGCCTGCTCCAAAGTGTTGGCTGAGACTTGGAGAAATGTAGGCCTAATGTAGATCTAACAGGAGAAATGTAGGCCTAATGTAGACCTAACAAGAGAAATGTAGGCTTAATGTAGACCTAACATCTCTAACACATGGCTGAACCTAACTACAGTGTATGCATGTAGAAATACTGACAATGTTTCATACTGAGAATATTTACGGAGTCCATATTAGGACATCCTCAGACAGACAGCCTAAAGTCAGCATACACACCAAGGTTAAAATTGGGAGAAAGCAGAGTAGAGCTGCTTTATCATTATCGGATGCACAATTTAGTCAAATTAGATTTTGAACAGATTCCCCTTCACAACGATCATGAAAAATCAACTAATTTCATAGGCACCTCAGCCACACAACACTATATAGTCACAGTTTACCACAAGATCACCCTCTGCAAACAAAGATAAATGGTGACATGCATAATGAAGACATTACTTACTGCATTGGCAAATGGCAGCCATTATTTCACCAGATCAGACAGGTTTTACTGCCGTCCTATCACACAGCTAGAGCTCTAGAATACATTGACTCAGGAACCAACTTTTCCTGGCCTTCACCTTTCTGACTGTGCCTTACGGTAATTGCTGCCACACACTTTCTTGTATGTCTTCCCCTGCTCTGCCTCCCCGGGAGATAGCGCCACTGTAATCTAGCCCTTATCTCAACCTTCCTGGCTTCTAGTTAACTGAAACACCTTGGGCACTCATTGATAGGGTATCTGCGGGAGAGGAAATGCATGTCGAACCGGCGATACACTGGCACCAATGGTTCCAGATAAACTGACTTGCCATTGGTCGGGCTCCAACTTCCACCAGTAAACTGCAGTGCTATTGGACAGGTTCCAACAGTGGATGAGAACTACTCCTACATAACTCAAGCAATACTATATACCTAAATGTGTAATCTCTTAACCACAAATCTCATTGCTAACTTTACGTCAACTTGTTGTAATCAAGAAACAAGATTGTTTGTTTCCGGAGTAGTTTTTCTGCTGTCAAGAAAGAGCAATTATGCGTAATGAAAAACAGCACATATCTAGCTAGTGAAAAACAGCACAGATCTAGCTAGTAAACTGCATGATGCATGTGATTATTTGGAACTTGTGTTGGATAATGTGATTTCCTGTCTAGTTGAAATGTTATGTTTTTTTTGCTCAATGCTCACAGTCATTTGCTAATGCAAAATATTGTCCATGGATTCATATGTAATTATTTAGTACCCAGGTACCCAACAGCAAACCTCTTTTGGATGGTTGACCCTTTAGTATTGAAACATATGACTGAACCTTAAAGAGTGAGCAAGTTAATGAGTGAGTAAGGACTTTCCATGCCTCTGGGTGAAATAAACTCTGCACTGCAACTGTTGAAATGACTGTGAAATGCTAATCGCGTCTGAATTCTGCAGCCAGGTCACTCTCTTGCCATTTCACTGAAACCAGTAATGATGAGTGAATAACAATGGCTAACCTCTGGCAGTGCTGACGAAGTGTTATGACATCATCCGTCCCAGTCTTTGTGTCCTCAGACAATGCCCTGCCACACTAGGGGCCTGAACGGCAGACAGATGACAGACAGAGAGAGACAAATGAAGGCTCTTTCACAATATCCACACTATACCACATACAGTATAATGCAATGTATTGGGCATGCATTCTAACTAGCTGGTATGCTAGTGTGGCCATTGGAACCTAAGCTTAGAATCAAATAAACAATTCATCCAGTGTTGAATGAAAATCTTGAGCAGGTTTGTATGGCAGTAAAGTAGGTGGTTTAAGAGTGGGTGTTTGTGTACATGCCCGCATGTGTGTGTGCATAAATGTAAAAAACGGTTTTATTATATTTCAGTCTTCTTTGATGTATATAAAGTGTAATATTGTGATGCAAACTCAAAATTGAATACATTTCAACTCTATATCTGACATGGTACAGGTGTCTTCTTTTTAAAAAACCCATAACCATGTGTGTGAGGTGTATACTTTTGCTTCAAAGTAGTTTTGTTTAAGACTACCAAGAACACTGTGTGTGACCCTGATTTAGCCCACTGCAGTAAAAGGTTAAGAGTGGGTGTTTGTGTGCATGCGCGCTGGTGTGTGTGCATAAATGTGCATGTGTGTGTTAAAGTGCATGAATCTGTGTGTGCATGTGTATGTTCTGTATGTGTGATGGTGTGTGTCTGCATGTTGCTATGTGTGTCTGTCTGTCTGGTGCATTGTGCTGACTCAGCCCTGCAGACAGTTCTCACAGCTCCATGGCGCGGCACATCAAAGAGACACTCAGCACTCTGCAGCTCTCTATGATGTCAACCTGAAACTTCTCTACCCACACACACACACGCATACGTGTGCACACACACACAGACACACATGCGCACAGACAGACAGACACCAAAAACCCATTTTACAATGCAACTGTAGGCTATGTATTTCATGCAATAAATCCCTATACCCACAGGCTTTAATTGAAGTGTTCCGGGAATATTCAACCACCATCCTCCACCACCTACAGTGAGGGAAAAAAGTATTTGATCCCCTGTTGATTTTGTACGTTTGCCCACTGACAAAGACATGATCAGTCTATAATTTTAATGGTAGGTTTATTTGAACAGTGAGAGACAGAATAAAAACAAAAAAATCCAAAAAGACGCATGTCAAAAATGTTATAAATTGATTTGTATTTAATGAGGGAAATAAGTATTTGACCCCTCTGCAAAACATGACTTTGTACTTGGTGGCAAAACCCTTGTTGGCAATCAGAGGTCAGACGTTTCTTGTAGTTGGCCACCAGGTTTGCACACATCTCAGGAGGGATTTTGTTCCTCTCCTCTTTGCAGATCTTCTCCAATTCATTAAGGTTTCAATGCTGACGTTTGGCAACTCGAACCTTCAGCTCCCTCCACAGATTTTCTATGCGATTAAGGTCTGGAGACTGGCTAGACAACTCCAGGACCGTAATGTGCTTCTTCTTGAGCCACTCCTTTGTTGCCTTGGCCGTGTGTTTTGGGTCATTGTCATGCTGGAATACCCATCCACGACCCATTTTCAATGCCCTGGCTGAGGGAAGGAGGTTCTCACCCAAGATTTGACGGTACATGGCCCCGTCCATTGTCCCTTTGATGCGGTGAAGTTGTCCTGTCCCCTTAGCAGAAAAACACCCCCAAAGCATAATGTTTCCACCTCCATGTTTGACGGTGGGGATGGTGTTCTTGGGGTCATAGGCAGCATTCCTCCTCCTCCAAGCACGAGTTGAGTTGATACCAAAGAGCTCCATTTTGGTCTCATCTGACCACAACACTTTCACCCAGTTCTCCTCTGAATCATTCAGATGTTCATTGGCAAACTTCAGACGGCCCTGTATATGTGCTTTCTTGAGCAGGGGGACCTTGCGGGCGCTGCAGGATTTCAGTCCTTCACGGCGTAGTGTGTTACCAATTGTTTTCTTAGTGACTATGGTCCCAGCTGCCTTGAGATCATTGACAAGATCCTCCCGTGTAGTTCTGGGCTGATTCCTCACTGTTCTCATGATCATTGCAACTCCACGAGGTGAGATCTTGCATGGAGCTCCAGGCCGAGGGAGATTGACAGTTATTTTGTGTTTCTTCCATTTGCGAATAATCGCACCAACTGTTGTCACCTTCTCACCAAGCTGCTTGGCGATGGTCTTGTAGCCCATTCCAGCCTTGTGTAGGTCTACAATCTTGTCCCTGACATCCTTGGAGAGCTCCTTGGTCTTGGCCATGGTGGAGGGTTTGAAATCTGATTGATTGATGGCTTCTGTGGACAGGTGTCTTTTATACAGGTAACAAGCTGAGAGTGTGCTCCTAATCTCAGCTCGTTACCTGTATAAAAGACACCTGGGAGCCAGACATCTTTCTGATTGACAGGGGGTCAAATACTGTCTCTCACTGTTAAAAAGAACCTACCATTAAAATTATAGACTGATAATTTCTTTGTCAGTGGACAAACATACAAAATCAGCAGGGGATCAAATACTTTTTTCCCTCACAGTACAGTGGGGAAAAAAGGATTTAGTCAGCCACCAATTGTGCAAGTTCTCCCACTTAAAAAGATGAGAGAGGCCTGTAATTTTCATCATAGGTACACGTCAACTATGACAGACATAATGAGAAAAAAAAATCCAGAAAATCACATTGTAGGATTTTTAATGAATTTATTTGCAAATTATGGTGGAAAATAAGTATTTGGTCAATAACAAAAGTTTCTCAATACTTTGTTATATACCCTTTGTTGGCAATGACACAGGTCAAACGTTTTCTGTAAGTCTTCACAAGGTTTTCACACACTGTTGCTGGTATTTTGGCCCATTCCTCCATGCAGATCTCCTCTAGAGCAGTGATGTTTTGGGGCTGTCGCTGGGCAACACAGACTTTCAACTCCCTCCAAATATTTTCTATGGGGTTGAGATCTGGAGACTGGCTAGGCCACTCCAGGACCTTGAAATGCTTCTTACGAAGCCACTCCTTTGTTGCCCGGGCGGTGTGTTTGGGATCATTGTCATGCTGAAAGACCCAGCCACGTTTCATCTTCAATGCCCTTGCTGATGGAAGGAGGTTTTCACTCAAAATCTCACGATACATGGCCTCATTCATTCTTTCCTTTACACGGATCAGTCGTCCTGGTCCCTTTGCAGAAAAACAGCCCAAAAGCATGATGTTTCCACCCCCATGCTTCACAGTAGGTATGGTGTTCTTTGGATGCAACTCAGCATTCTTTGTCCTCCAAACACGACTGAGTTGAGTTTTTACCAGAAAGTTCTATTTTGGTTTCATCTGACCATATGACATTCTCCCAATCCTCTTCTGGATCATCCAAATGCACTCTAGCAAACTTCAGACGGGCCTGGACATGTACTGGCTTAAGCAGGGGGACACGTCTCGCACTGCAGGATTTGAGTCCCTGGCGGCGTAGTGTGTTAATGATGGTAGGCTTTGTTACTTTGGTTCCAGCTCTCTGCAGGTCATTCACTAGGTCCCCCTGTGTGGTTCTGGGATTTTTGCTCACCGTTCTTGTAATCATTTTGACCCCACGGGGTGAGATCTTGCGTGGAGCCCCAGATCGAGGGAGATTATCAGTGGTCTTGTATGTCTTCCATTTCCTAAAAATTGCTCCCACAGTTGATTTCTTCAAACCAAGCTGCTCACCTATTGCAGATTCAGTCTTCCCAGCCTGGTGCAGGTCTACAATTTTGTTTCTGGTGTCCTTTGACAGCTCTTTGGTCTTGGCCATAGTGGAGTTTGGAGTGTGACTGTTTGAGGTTGTGGACAGGTGTCTTTTATACTGATAACAAGTTCAAACAGGTGCCATTAATACAGGTAACGAGTGGAGGACAGAGGAGCCTCTTAAAGGAGAAGTTACAGGTCTGTGAGAGCCAGAAATCTTGCTTGTTTGTAGGTGACAAAAATACTTATTTTCCACCATAATTTGCAAATAAATTCATAAAAAATCCTACAATGTGATTTTCTGGAATTTTTTTTCTCATTATGTCTGTCATAGTTGACGTGTACCTATGATGAAAATTACAGGCCTCTCTCATCTTTTTAAGTGGGAGAACTTGCACAATTGGTGGCTGACTAAATACTTTTTTTCCCCACTGTATGTCTGCATTAATGTATTTTGAAGACAACAGCATGACTGTTTATTTCCCACTTGCGTCATGAAGAACCTGAAAACAAGCTGAATTATTTTCCCCCACTTCCTTAACACCCTTCCCAAGCCCCATCAACTGTCCTGTTTACCACTGAGTTAATCATTCATACCAGTCTCATACCAGTTTCTCTCCCCACTCACTATAAATGGGAAATCTGGGATTGGTACATGCATCTTTTGGCTTAAATGAATGCTATACAGCCATAGATTCATGAAATATATAATATATAAACGCCTCATGAGTTTAGTTCAAATGTCTTTGCCCAATCAGAACCCAAAATATAAGATTGTTTTACTCCAATGTTTTTAAACAATGTAATTGTAAGCAAACAATGTACAGCGTCAATACATTGGTAAAACTATAATTTTGATCTCATGGATAGTCAGTCCTTGAATCCACTGCTCTGTGTGTGAATTTATCAGTCTATGATTTTCTCCAACACCAACCCTCATCTGTTTACCAAAACCGATTTATTGAATCCCAGATTTCCCCTTTAAGTCCCAAGTGAAACTGTGTGGGCAAAACAATGTTTGCCAGTGTAACCTATAAATACCCCTAGCACGGATACACTTCACAAGGACCTGATGTCATGTTTTTGTTAGACTGCTTTACCCCTCCTTCTATTCCTCCTCTTTCTCTCTTTCTTCACTCCTTTATTCTCCCACCTAACCCTATTCTTTCATCAGGGCTCACAGAGCTAGCTAGGTGTCCAATGAAAGAGCCTTTCTTTCTGCACAGTCACAGTGATACTTGAAATGCCTGGGTAATGAAAGAGTGATGAGATCTGATTGCCTTCCAGGGTGTAGCACCTGCCTATCTTCTACTAGGATATACTAGCAGCACGACAGCCTGTCGATCCACTGGCCTAGGTTTAGTTCTACATTTACATTTTTTTTTACATTTTAGTCATTTAGCAGACACTCTTCTCCAGAGCAACTTACAGTTAGTGAGTGCATACATTATTATTTTTATTTTTTCATACTGGGCCCCCGTGGGAATCGAACCCACAACCCTGGTGTTGCAAACGCCATGCTCTACCAACTGAGCTACATCCCTGCCGGCCATTCCCTCTCCTACCCTGGACGACGCTGGGCCAATTGTGCGCCGCCCCATGGGTCTCCCGGTCGTGGCCAGCTAAGACAGAGCCTGGACACTCACTTCCTCTCTACTGGCCTAGGTTTAGTTCTAGACACTCACTTCCTCTCTACTGGCCTAGGTTTAGTTCTAGACACTCATTTCTAATGTAGAAATATAATTACTAGAAGGAACTAGAATGAAAATGTATGTTCTAGTGATTCTATATCTATTTTGATTTCAAACACCCTACAGCTCATAGCAAAGACTCCCTCCATTATCTGGCGGTGGGTTGCATTCATAAACTAATTATGTTGTAAAGAGAGTTCTCTAGTGTATGGAGGCTCTGACACAGTGACAACATCCGTGAAATCAATAATACTGACAAATCTTACTTTTCAAACACTACCGCAAGTTCAACAAGGCACACTGAAGATTCTTACCTTTCAAAGATTACATACAGCAGCTACAGTATCTGATATCTTCTGCGATAATAAGCGAATTGACCAGTCTTAGTTCCCATACTCCCTTAGAGAGACTACAGGAAGAGTAGAAGGCAGCCATCACCCCAAAAAACAGCTCAGATTCTCTCTCTTTTTCCACATTCTATTGCTCTTTCCAGCTCCATTAGCCTCCATTAGCCTATTTGAGGTAAACTGTACACTTCAGCACCCCACCTGTGTTTTCTTTGATTACATTACCCTGCATCCTCCCTCTGCCTGTGATCATTTCACTGGTGAGTAATATTTGGAGGAGCTGTTTTCTTCCTGTTTCATGGCAAAGCCTTAAGTGGTGACCCAAGAGACCAAGACCTGGGTTACTTCCTGACCCCATGACTTCCATGACCCCTCCAGTACCCCTCCACCCTGCCTCATTAAAACCCTCAGAGGGGGAGCCATCTGCACTTCTTTCCACTGAACATTTCACAGAAAAGATGTTCAATTATATTTTCAATGTACTTGAATAAACCTGAAAAGTGAAAATGCATTTTCAAATACCATTTAAAAATGTAAATACTGTATATCCCTATGGGAAAACAAATTTATTTTCTGTTTTTATTTGCTGAAACAGATATTACCAACAAACCTTTGATATATAAATTCACTCGGCCTGGCTGTGAACAGCCCTTATTAAAAAGACACTGGCCTTACTGATCCACTTCACTCAGTTAAGGTGCACTGAAGCCAGGCTGATCCACTTCACACGCAGGTCACGGGAGTAGCTATGTGCAGCTAGGTGTAGCTAGGTGCTGGGTAACTCTATAGGTTTAATTACAGGACCTAAGCAGCAGGATAAGAGGGTCACAGCTTCTTGATAACCCGGTGGTGAGTCAGTGCTGTTTGTCTCTAACCCGGCTGTCGGAGCCTTCACTGTGAGAACCGGGACAAATAGTTGTTGTCTTTGTGTCAATATTATCCACCTCCCACACACGTGCACGCACATACGCATATACACACACATATAGACACACACACACACACAGATAGACACACACACACAAACACACACACACACACACACACACACACACACACAAACTGTAGACGACTTCCCTCCTCGGCCCTGGCCACATAACTGAGTCACCAAGCAAAGTCTACTCCTGTTGAGATACAGTGGGTACACAGGGTAGGATGAAACATGAAAACATCTCCAGCTACTTTACTTGAGGCTGTGTGTGATCGTCAAACCTATAACCTGACATTATCTTATTCTACTACGACATACTGTAGCTGTGTGTCCTAAAGCAAAAATATACAGTAATATTACATTATCTGATTAAATTTATTTAGAAAGGGGCACAAGACAGGGATATCCCCTCTTCCCCCTCCTGTTTGCACTGGCAATTGAACCAATTGCAGAAATAATTAGACAGGACCCAAGCGTAACAAGTATCAGTATTGGTAAACATGAATATAAATTAAACTTATTTACAGATGATCTCCTGATGTACCTCACCAATATTGAAAACTCAATGCCCCCTTTCCTAAAAATGAACTTAGAAAAAAACGAAATAATGGCAACAGGATTTTTTTTTTTTAAGAACTCAGGATCTACAGCAATCCTTTAAGTGGACCACAACAAATATTAAATACTTAGGATGCTTAATAAGTGGCAACAAACAAAATATATATAAAGATAACTTTATTCCATTACTCAACAATATGAAAGCAGATCTAATTAAATGTAATCATCTTCCCACAAACCTTACAGGGAGAATACACCTCTTTAGAATGGTAATACCAATTGCCCCACCGAAGACATTCTTTTAAAAAATGTATACTCAGGCCTCCCGAGTAGCGCAGCGATCTAAGACACTACATCGCAGTGCTTGCGGTGTCACTACGGACCCGGGTATGATCCTGGGCTGTGTCGCAGCTGGCCACAACTGGGAGACCCGTGAGTTGGCGCACAATTGGCCCAGTGTCGTCCGGGTTAGGGGAGGGTTTGGCCGGCCGGAATGTCCTTGTCCCATCACGCTCTAGCGACTCCTGTGGCGGGCGCATGCAATCAATCCACCATCATTAACATCATGGAAAAATCTAATTCATTATTTTAAAACCCCTAGAGTCGATTGACACACTAGTTATATAACAAAAAAATACCATCAAAATTTGTAATTCTAAACTAGAGTTATCTGAAAGGTGGCAGAGCTAGAATGATGTTTGTCAGACCATGACATCCCGAAAATCGGTCTTCTCACGTAAATGTCTGTAGTGTCCGGTTTGACCTACAAACTATTATGACCACTCTATGGAAAGGGGAGACTCTCACGAACACGTTGGGGTTCTCTGTTTTGCTTTAAGTGTCACGGGACTCGTCTGAAGGTCAAAAAATGAATGGAAGTATGAAGGTAGTTTTGTGCCTTACCCAAAAAAGGGGTTAAATATGTGTAAAAAAATATATAAAAGTATTTCCTGATTTTTTAAATATATCCTAGATTTATGACAGACAATTCAAAACTGTGTTTCTTATAATTCATTTTTTGACCTTTTTGCCATTTATGTTATTCAATGCGTTATGGGCTTTAGTAGTAAATGCCAAAATCAATATTTTATCATATATATTTTCTTGATACCTAAAGGGGTCCCCAACGTCTAAAGAAAATATTGAAAGTGATGCAGTTTCAAGCCATGTTGTGGAGGGTGATGCAGGCGCTGGAGATGGGGGTGTGTGCTAGTGTGTCTGGGCAGGGGTGATGTAGTTTATGTTTGTATGATGTTGTAATTTGTATGTGTATGTTTTGTATTTTTTATCAAATATAAAATAAATCTTACAAAACTAAATAAATAAGAGATAGCTGTGTGAAGAAAGGAATTATATGTAACCAACACAATCTCATTCATTAAAGCACTGCACCACACATTCCTCAAGTCATTTTGACAATTTGGAGGTAGCTAGTCGGGTATGTGGTGGCCCAGACAGACCTGCAGACAGACAGACAAACACAGGCAGACAGACAGACAGACAGGAAAACACACAGACAGACAGACAGGAAAACACACACAGACATACAGACCCGTAGACAGACAGACGGAGGACAAAGACTCCTCCATGGCAGATCTAATAAACCAACTACACACACTTTCTTTCCTCCCACCGTGCACAGTGCAGTCGTAATGCTGCCTGGCTCAAATATTGGATCTCAGGAAATCGAGGAGGACAATTTCCTCCGAGGGTAACGTTAGAACGCAGAAGGCTGGGCTCCCGGAAACACGGGGCCACCACCGCTGCGCTGTCCAATTAGAGACTGCCTCCCCGCCGTGCCCACACTGACATCGAACTGAAAACGGGAGAACCCCAAGAGAAGGAGGAGAAAGAGGAGGAGGATGACGGGAGGAGGAAGGAGAGGAGGGAGACACAGAGCTCCTTAGACCACACTATTGTACTTGGCACATTTCAACTGAACCTCTCTCTGTCTCGCTCCCGGCTCCAGTTCACGCTGCCTCCGCCACTTTGCAAAGTGAATGTGAGGCATGGAGAGAAAGAGGAGGGGGGAAGATGAAGAGAAGAGAGGGAGGAGGGATGCAACCCCTGTTGTGTGCCATTATTTACATATCTGATTTAAGAAGAAGTGCGGTGTACGTATCAAGGACCATCTTCATTTCCGAATGATTATGTTTTTCAGCAATCCTTCCAGCAAGCCTGTTTTCAATTGGAAGTGTCTTGCCCCTGTTCAAGTAGCATAATGTAGAATATAACAACAACCTCTCCCTCAACGTGACCAAGACAAAGGAGATGATTGTGGACTACAGGAAAAAAAAGAGGACTGAGCACGCCCCCATTCTCATCGACGGGGCTGTAGTGGAACAGGTTGAGAGCTTCAAGTTCCTTGGTGTCCACATCACCAACGAACTATCATGGTCCAAACACACCAAGACAGTCGTGAAAAGGGCACGACAAAGCCTATTCCCCCTCAGGAGACTGAAAAGATTTGGCATGGGTCCTCAGATCCTCAAAGAATTCTACAGCTGCACCATCGAGAGCATCCTGACTGGTTGCATCACCGCCTGGTATGGCAACTGCTTGGCCTCCGACCGCAAGGCACTACAGAGGGTAGTGTGTACGGCCCAGTACATCACTGGGGCCAAGCTTCCTGCCATCCAGGACCTCTATACCAGGCGGTGTCAGAGGAAGGCCCTCAAAATTGTCAAAGACTCCAGCCACCCTAGTCATAGACTGTTCTCCCTGCTACTGCACGGCAAGCGGTACCGGAGTGCCAAGTCTAGGTCCAAAAGACTTCTCAACAGCTTCTACCCCCAAGCCATAAGACTCCTGAACAGCTAATCATGGCTACCCGGACTATTTGCACTGCCCCCCACCCCATCCTTTTTACGCTGCTGCTACTCTGTTAATTATTTATGCATAGTCACTTTAACTCTACCCACATGTACATATTACTTCAACTATCTCAACTAGCCGGTGCCCCCACACATTGACTCTGCACCGGTACCCCCCCTGTATATATAGCCTCCCCTACTGTTATTTTATTTTACTTCTGCTCTTTTTTCTCAACACTTTTTTTGTTGTTGTTTTATTTTTACTTTTTTTGTTAAAAATAAATGCACTGTTGGTTAAGGGCTGTAAGTAAGCATTTCACTGTAATGTCTGCACCTGTTGTATTCGGCGCATGTGACCAATACAATTTGATTTGATTTGATTTGATTTGATTTGAAGTATTTGTGCTCTCTGTATGCTCTCTCTCTAGAACATAAACAGATCTTCCAACGGCTGTTAACAGTGCTCTAAGAATACCTAGAGAGTCCAAAATGACCCACATTCTAAATTATGTAACCTTATATGCATACACTCTCAATCTTTACGCTAGTTGTTTCAAAGCCTCATCGTTTTTTTTAGTTATTTCATAAATATTCATCCATCGTTTCATTTTATTCTCCTTCCTATTCTGCCCCTGAATGGAATGTATAAAACTTGGCAACATGGTAATTTGACACTATTTTAAAGCCCTTGAAGTATGCCATTGTTCATGTCACCTCTTCCTCCTCCTCTAAGTGTAATAATCCCATTGTCACAGTCCAATGCTGATATTCCCAGTGGTAATGCCTGAAAGAGTTGAATCTGATCGGCCACACAAGATTAATACAATTTTCGGCAACACTTTATAATAACTTTAGAACATTTCACAAATAAGCATAATAAATATTCATATCATCGTTTTCAAAAACATTTATAAGCATGTTGTGCTTTACAATTCACAAGTATTTATAACATTTATGATCATTTATATGGCCGGGGGGGCTTTACAAGTAGGCTGTCATTGTAAATAAGAATTTGTTCTTAACTGACTTGCCTAGTTAAATAAAGGTTGAATAAAGGATTTATAAGGATTTATAAACATAGTATAATATTTATAATATTAATATAAGTTAAAAATAAAGTGTTACCCAACTTTCTGTTAACAGCAACAAGTTTAATTGTTATTGACACCCCTGCAGTGCAGTATTACATTAAAAACATCACTCTGTTTAAAAAGAAATCGTCAACCCTGTTAGGGTCAACCCTATTACGGTCAACCCTGTTACTTTATTTGGCACTTAATATGCACTTACTATAGTAAAAAAAAATAATAATACTCTTGAGATTTTTTGAAGTTGAACATGTGCTCTTTATGACACAATGTTTACATTTACATTTACGTCATTTAGCAGACGCTCTTATCCAGAGCGACTTACAAATTGGTGCATTCACCTTATAGCCAGTTGGATAACCACTTTACAATATGTTTTTTTTTTTTTTTTTTGGGGGGGTGGTAAGGGTGGGTAGAAGGATTACTTTATCCTATCCCAGGTATTCCTTAAAGAGGTGGGGTTTCAAGTGTCTCCGGAAGGTGGTGAGTGACTCCGCTGTCCTGGCATCGTGAGGGAGCTTGTTCCACCATTGGGGTGCCAGAGCAGCGAACAGTTTTGACTGGGCTGAGCAGGAACTGTGCTTCCGCAGAGGTAGGGGTGCCAGCAGGCCAGAGGTGGATGAACGCAATGCCCTCGTTTGGGTGTAGGGACTGATCAGAGCCTGAAGGTACGGAGGTGCCGTTCCCCTCACAGCTCCGTAGGCAAGCACCATGGTCTTGTAGCAGATGCGAGCTTCAACTGGAAGCCAGTGGGGTGTGCGGAGGAGCGGGGTGACGTGAGAGAACTTGGGAAGGTTGAACACCAGACGGGCTGCGGCATTCTGGATGAGTTGTAGGGGTTTAATGAATTAAATAAGAAAAAATATTAAAACTGGCTCTAACCAGAATAGAAAGAGGAGTGGGAGGCCCTGGTGCACAACTGAACAAGAGGACAAATACATTAGAGTGTCTCGTTTGAGAAACAGGCGCCTCACAGGTCCTCAACTGGCAGCTTTATTAAATAGTACCTGCAAAACACCAGTCTCAATGTCAACAGTGAAGAGGCGACTCCGGGATGCTGACCTTCTAGGCAGAGTTGCAAAGAAAAAGCAATATCTCAGACTGCCCATCTTAATCTTTTATTTTTATTGGCCAGTCTGAGATATGGCTTTTTCTTTGCAACTCTGCCTAGAAGATGAGCATCCCGGAGTCGCCTCTTCACTGTTGACCTTAAGACTGGTGTTTTGCGGGTACTATTTAATGAAGCTGCCAGTTAAGGACCTGTGAGGCGCCTGTTTCTCAAACGAGACACTCTAATGTATTTGTCCTCTTGCTCAGTTGTGCACCGAGGCCTCCCACTCCTCTTTCTATTCTGGTTAGAGCCAATTTGCGCTGTTCTGTGAAGGGGAGTAGTACACAACGTTGTACGAGATTTTTTATGATTTTTAATTTAATTTTATTTCACCTTTATTTAACCAGGTAAGCCAGTTGAGAACAAGTTCTCATTTACAACTGCGACCTGGCCAAGATAAAGCAAAGCAGTGCGATAAAAACAACAACACAGAGTTACATATGGGGTAAACAAAACATAAAGTCAAAAACACAACAGAAAATATATATACAGTGTGTGCGAATGTAGTAAGTTATGGAGTTAAGGCAATAAATAAATAGGCCATAGTGCAAAAATAGTTACAATTTCGTAAATTAACACTGGAATGACAGATGAGCAAGAGATGATGTGCAAATAGAGATACTGGGGTGCAAATTATCAAAATAGATAACAATATGGGGATGAGGTAGTTGGGTGGGCTAATTTCAGAATGGCTGTGTACAGGTGCAGTGATTGGTAAGCTGCTCTGACAACTGACGCTTAAAGTTAGTGAGGGAGATAAGAGTCTCCAGCTTCAGAGATTTTTGCAGTTCGTTCCAGTCATTGGCAGCAGAGAACTGGAAGGAATGGCGGCCAAAGGAGGTGTTGGCTTTGGGGATGACCAGTGAGATATACGTGCTGGAGCGCAGACTACGGGTGGGTGTTGCTATGGTGACCAGTGAGCTAAGATAAGATGGGGATTTGCCTAGCAGTGATTTATAGATGACCTGGAGCCAGTGGGTTTGGCGACGAATATGTAGTGAGGGCCAGCCAACAAGAGCGTACAGGTCACAATGGTGGGTAGTATATGGGGCTTTGGTGACAAAATGGATGGCACTGTGATAGACTACATCCAATTTGCTGAGTAGAGTGTTGGAGGCTATTTTGTAAATGACATCGCCGAAGTCAAGGAGCGGTAGGATAGTCAGTTTTACGAGGGCATGTTTGGCAACATGAGTGAAGGAGGCTTTGTTGCGAAATAGAAAGCCGATTCTAGATCTAACCTTTGATTGGAGATGCTTAATGCTTAATGTGAGATCTTCAGTTTCTTGGCTAATTTCTCACATGGAATAGCCTTCATTTCTCAGAACAAGAATAGACTGACGAGTTTCAGAACAAAGTTATTTGTTTCTGGCCATTTTGAGCCTGTAATCGAACCCACAATTGCTGATGCTCCAGATACTCAACTAGTCTCAAGAAGGCCAGTTGTATTGCTTCTTTAATCAGCACAACAGTTTTCAGCTGTGCTAACATAATTGCAAAAGGGTTTTCTAATGACCAATTAGCCTTTTAAAATGATAAACTTGGATTAGCAACACAACGTGCCATTGGAACACAGGACTGATAGTTGCTGATAATGGGCCTCTGTACGCCAATGTAGATATTCCATTTAAAATCAGCCGTTTCCAGATACAATAGTCATTTACAACATTAACAATGTCTACACTGTATTTCTGATCAATTTGATGTTATTTTAATGGACAAAAAATTTGCTTTTCTTTTCGAAAACAAGGACATTTCTAAGTGACCAAACTTTTGAACGGTAGTGTAGGTGTGTGAATTGGACAATTTCTGTCCTGCTAAGCATTCAAAATGTAACGAGTACTTTTGGGTGTCAGGGAAAGTGTATGGAGTAAAAAGTACATAATTTTCTTTAGGAATGTAGTGAAGTAAAAGTAAAAGTTGTCAAAAATATAAATAGTCAAGTAAAGTACAGATATCCCCAAAAAACTACTTAAGTAGTACTTTAAAGTATTTTTACTTAAGTACTTTACACCACTGCTCTATGTTGGCTGAGCTCTGAGTCCCACCGTCAACAGGCTCAATTATGAAGAAGTAATACCTGCGCCTTTATTTGTTTGAAAATACATGTGAAAGCTTTTAAAACATTTGGTTTATTTGACTTTGTGTTTTTTGGGTGGCACTTCACCCCGCCGACTCCTTTTTCCATAAGGACTCCTCTAGAGGACGGTAGGCCAAGAAAGACTAAAAGTGTTTGCTTCTTTGGACCAATCAGAAAGAGCTGATGGCGATCTGTGGTTCAATCAGAGTCACTGATAGATTTTTCTCAACCAAATCCATTGATTTCATGGATTTTGGTAACATTTCCCCTGCCCCATATCTCAGCTTCATACCAAACCAAGTAGTGGGGCTGCCATTGAGCTGAAACACAAACTCAGGATTGTACCTTCAAGCGACTAAGTAGATAATCCAAGTAGATAATATATTTGTGAACATCATAACGCTGCTACAGATCGTGTGTGGTAAACATTTGATATGTTGATTCTCAATGTTTGCCTTATGGACATTTATGCTGAGTCCCAAATTGCACTGTAATACCTATATAGTGCACTACCCCTATGGGCCCTGGTCAAATGTGGTATACTACATAGGGAATAGGGAGCCATTTGGGACAAAGACTGATGAGCTCTATGCTAAGACCACTATATTGACTCGAGGACCACATCCCACAGTGCGGTAACTCCTATCCAAATGTTATGTTTTTAGGTTTCAGCGAATGTCGAGAGAGATAAACTAACCTACACTCAAAGATATGGTTAGTGTTAAAAAATAGATTTTTCTTTATATGTAGTCCTGATAAATATTAATCGACTGAAGGTTAATGCAATCTGTTTACCACACACACACCCTTCCCTCCGCCCTGTTTAAGCAATGCATGAGTATTATGAAATCAAGACCTCCTTCACACTGCTCTGGAAGTGACATGACACCGATGAGGCTGCTGGGTTACTTTAGTCACATCTCTGTTGGATCCGATCCCTAGTGTTAATCATGGGTGAGGTTGATTGTTGGCTGGGCTGACGACTGGGCTGCGGCCCAAAGGATGTGTGTGTGTGTGTCCGTCTATACGTATATGTGTGTGAGTGCATGTGTGTTTGTGTGCATACATGTGTGGTAGCGCATGTGTGTGTGGTGTGGCTGTAACTGTATACGGGGGGATACCGAGACCTCACTAAATACTGGGGTTGGTCCTGTCAGTTGGGCGACAGTGTGAGACGCCTGCGTTCACACGTCAAGACCAGATCTCAGCGGCGGTGGGGCCGGTCGCGTCATGATGACCTCACCCATCTGTGGCTTCCCTCACATCTCTCCAGCGCCAGCCGGCAGTGTCCTTATGTATTTGGGAAAGGGTCTTCAAACATGTCTACAAGCTCTCACAGTCTCACTGCAGAATTAGATGTTTATCCACGTTTCTCCAAACGTCAAATTTCGAAGTAGCTCCAAACTTCAAATTTAGAAGGTTATGGTTTTGGATAGGGTTAAAACATTGAGTTTAGGCACTCATTCCGAATGGTTAAGGTAAGAATTAAGGTTTGGGATAAGGTTAAACAAAACGGAAATTAAACAAGTGTCCACCACTGTGATCGAACACGCAACCTTCTGACCCAGAGTCATGGGATTACGCCCATCCATCACCTAGCAAAACCTTGATGGTAGTAGCGCTCACTGTTGCCCTAGTGGCCGGTTTTGAAGAAATTTCCCGATGTCCTCAGGATGTCCAATTTCGAAGTCATTCTTGAGCGATCTGCCTGGTCATGTACACACACACACACACACGCACACACACACACACACACACACACACACACACACACACACACACACACACACACACACACACACACACACACACACACACACACACACACACACACACACACACACACACACACACACACACACACACACACACACACACACACACACACACACACACACAAACACACATACGCACACACACACACCCCAACACCCTCCCTTACATATCTCCACTCTAAGGCTCTCAGTCACTTTATACCATTTGCAGACATGAACACAATACCTGGGAAAAACAGATGTTGTACAACACACTGACATACATTTGGTAGCACACGTCAGGACAAAATATGGAAAAGATTTCAACTTGAGACATTACTGAATATGATGTTTGTTAATATTCAGCCTAGGAGTAAATTAGTGGGTAAGCATTGTATGTGGATCCCAGTCAATAAATGATGTGATTACTGGCAAAACCAGTACCACTTAGCATTTCTGAGATTGGTCAGGCAGAAATTATGAATATTACTGTGAGTGTCAGAATAGTCTGTCTGTATTTGGCAAAGACTGCATATTTTTGCTGTCACAGTGGGGATTGGAATTTGGAACCGCTGCAATTACGTGTCACACAGAAATGCTGACACTGACATCCTAGTCACCACACTGAGCCAGACACTCTGACAATGACATCCTAGTCATCACACTGCGCCAGCTGTACCGGCCAAAAACACTGAGGAAACCAATGAGGGAGCAGGACAGGGATGGAGGATGATGGGAGGGGGAGGTGTTAGGCATTGTGAGGGTGGTGTGTTTGACTGTGTGTGTGTGTGTGTGTGTGTTTGTAGGTGACAGAGAGAAGGCAGAATTATATCTTGTAGTATAAACCCAGACTTAGGCAGGCGGTCTGAAGCCTGAAGGAGTGGTGTTGAAGATAGAGATAGAAGGATAAATCATCATCACTCCTAATGTCCGTCTGGCCGTCCCACCTACTCCTGTCTCCCTGCAGCTCTGGAACAAATCCCATTTTACGTCTGTGCAAATCTCTCCTCACAAATTACAAAACACAACCCACACCCTTATTATCCATTCCCAACTGACCCTCCCCCCTAATCGTCATTAAAATCTCACCCCCACCTCACGCACACGCACACGCACACACACACACACACACGCACACGCACACACACACACACACACACACACACACACACACACACACACACACACACACACACACACACACACACATATGCACACACACACAATCTCAGCAGTCAGTCATTCTGGCTGCCTTGCACCTCCCCTGCATTATTCCACCAGGTGGTTTCTATAACAACTGATAAGCATTTTACAGTTGTCTTCCCAATGACTTCTTATCCTCCGTGAGCTGCCTGGGATTGCATTATGAAAGAGAACAATAATGTGAAACTAATAACACACGTTGAGATGTATGGAGCCATAATGAGAGGCTGGCTGACAGGTTAGCTGGCTGGCTGGGGCGGCTGTTGTTATGATGTAAGGTTACGCAGCCTACTGCTGCACTTGTCTGATGAGCTCAGGGTCTATGGAGACCCACTGTAAGAGAAACCCTGTTGACATGCAAACAAGAAAAATACATGCAAACTCAAACTGGTGATGGTGATGCTTCCTGTTAAGAATAAGCAATGCCAGCTAGCAGCTCAGCAGGGTTAAAATGTTATTTGTTTTCTTTCAAATACTTTGACCATTTGATTGAACCTGTGAGTCTGCCTGGAGTGCCATATGGGCGGGGTTTTCACTTTTGTGACTATTCTATTGGTTCCATTGCGCTTGACAAGCTCAATCAAGTGCAGCTTAAATATTTGAAAAGAAACAAAATAATACTATTTGAACCCAGCTTCTAAAAGTAGTGCAACGTTTTTTTCACCCAGAGTGGTGTTACTTCTTCCCACTCTTCAGACAGGGTGGTCAGTCACTGCTTACAGGCTTCCCAAGAGGGAGAGCATATGACTTACTCTGCCCAGTCAGGACCCAGCCCCGATGTCAACGCCACAGGGCCAGGGAGGATTATGCTGTTCTAATACAGTAGACTTTGAGGCCACAGGGCCAGGTAGGATTCTGCTGTTTTAATACAGTATATTTTGAGGCCAGATGTGCACAGAGACATATTAGGCCAAATCTACAAATGAAAAAGAAGGGTTTATTAGTTCTGAGCCCCAGACACAGAACCAGTGGTTGCACAGACATTTGGTGATGTTTGTACTGTTTTGCAACCGCTACCCACAACTCTCCTGTACTCCATCAACCAATCAAAATCACTTATACCCAACAGAGAGCAGTCCTCAGTAGCTAATTACTCCTGCCTCCCTTATTACCTCAGCAGCCACGTAGTTTCAATTTGGTATGTTATCTCATTAAACGTACAAGACCGCCAACTGCCTTTCAATGGCACAGTCAATGAGGTCAAAGTTTACTTCAGGACTGCTCTTGCTCATGTTTCTATTTTAGCTTGCTGTCTAGCTTGCTGTCTAGCTTACTGTTTAGCTTGTTGTCTATCTGCGAGCAGATTTCTTCCTGTGTGGGACCACAATGCAGGCCAATATGGTTGAAAAGAGGATAAGTCACAATCAGCAAAATGTAAACACAACTGGACTTTTGACAAGACAACGTTTCGGTAACTAGCAAAATTGTGCAAGAGTGCTGTTTAACTAATTGTTTACAACTTTATCTAACTAGCGTAATAAGTTGGCTAACTATGTGGCATTAATAATTCACTGCTTTATAACTAGTTAGCTATCCCACGCTCTTTGCTAGTAAACGTAACGCTGCCGCTTAAATGGGTAAGAGGTCTCCACTTCTATTTTCTCTTAGACGTTTGTGTATTCTCCACTTTCCAATCAAATTACTGACAACTACATATTGAAATCTTCTTACTTCAGTGGCAGAGTAGTGTACGAGTTCAAAAATATGTTACAATAAATTGTACTGAGTTCATCAATACAGCTGAACTCTACTTTTACCAAACAAAAATAACCGACATTGAAACCTTCAGCACATGATACAGTATACTTCAAATTCCACTCTTCAATCAGACCATAAATTCAACATCATTAGTGTTGGGTTATGGAGAAGTACGGATCTTGGCACTCCTCCTCAGGTATCCTCTAGTTAAGTGACACCTTTTAACACCACTATGCTTGGAATAGTTTAATTGGGACCAGATTGGTCTCAGGCTTTAAAATCAAGGACAGGTCTCCGATACACACACACACATGCGCGAGAGCATACACGCACGTGGATACAAACACACACACTAACACACACTAACACAGACACACACATACACATACACACACACACACACACACACACACACACACACACACACACACACACACACACACACACACACACACACACACACACACACACACCACACCACACCTAGAGATTAATGGCACCTAGCCTTGTTGACGACAATGGGATATATCATGATACATCTCTAATAAACATCTCTACAGTGTCTTTCCTTTAAGATAGATATCATGATACATCTCTAATAAACATCTCTATAGTGTCTTTCCTTTAAGATAGATATCATGATACATCTCTAATAAACATCTCTATAGTGTCTTTCCCATAAGATAGATATCATGATACATCTCTAATAAACATCTCTACAGTGACTTTCATTTAAGATAGATATCATGATACATCTCTAATAAACATCTCTACAGTGTCTTTCCTTTAAGATAGATATCATGATACATCTCTAATAAACATCTCTACAGTGTCTTTCCTTTAAGATAGATATCATGATACATCTCTAATAAACATCTCTACAGTGTCTTTCCTTTAAGATATATATCATGATACATCTCTAATAAACATCTCTATAGTGTCTTTCCCATAAGATAGATATCATGATACATCTCTAATAAACATCTCTACAGTGACTTTCCTTTAAGATAGATATCATGATACATCTCTAATAAACATCTCTACAGTGTCTTTCCCGTAAGATAGATATCATGATACATCTGTAATAAACATCTCTACAGTGTCTTTCCTTTAAGATAGATATCATGATACATCTCTAATAAACATCTCTACAGTGTCTTTCCTTTAAGATAGATATCATGATACATCTCTAATAAACATCTCTACAGTGTCTTTCCTTTAAGATATATATCATGATACATCTCTAATAAACATCTCTATAGTGTCTTTCCCATAAGATAGATATCATGATACATCTCTAATAAACATCTCTACAGTGACTTTCCTTTAAGATAGATATCATGATACATCTCTAATAAACATCTCTACAGTGTCTTTCCTTTAAGATAGATATCATGATATATCTCTAATAAACATCTCTATAGTGTCTTTCCCGTAAGATAGATATCATGATACATCTCTAATAAACATCTCTACAGTGTCTTTCCTTTAAGATAGATATCATGATACATCTCTAATAAACATCTCTATAGTGTCTTTCCCGTAAGATAGATATCATGATACATCTGTAATAAACATCTCTACAGTGTCTTTCCTTTAAGATAGATATCATGATACATCTCTAATAAACATCTCTACAGTGTCTTTCCTTTAAGATAGATATCATGATACATCTCTAATAAACATCTCTACAGTGTCTTTCCTTTAAGATAGATATCATGATACATCTCTAATAAACATCTCTATAGTGTCTTTCCCTGTCACGCTTTGACCTATAGAACTCTAGTTAGTTTGGTCAGGGTGTGAATATCATGTGTGTGTTGATTCTATGTTTGTATTTCTATGTTTGGCCGGGTGTGGTTCCCAATCAGAGGCAGCTGTCGCTCGTTGTCTCTGATTGGGGATCATACTTAGGCAGCCAGTTTTCCTGCCTGTGTTGTGGGATCTTGTTTTGTGCTCGGTGAGTTTGGCTTGTGTGTGTGTAGCCTTCCGACGTCACGTTTCGTTGCCTGTTGTTGTTTTGTATGTTTATTCGGTTTGATAAACATGGATGCATTTCACGCTGCGCCTTGGTCTTACCTGTCCTTCAACGTCCGTGACATTCCCGTAAGATAGATATCATGATACATCTCTAATAAACATCTCTACAGTGACTTTCCTTTAAGATAGATATCATGATACATCTCTAATAAACATCTCTATAGTGTCTTTCCCATAAGATAGATATCATGATAAATCTCTAATAAACATCTCTATAGTGTCTTTCCTTTAAGATAGATATCATGATACATCTCTAATAAACATATCTACAGTGTCTTTCCTTTAAGATAGATATCATGATACGTCTCTGATATACGTCTCTACAGTGTCCTTCCCTTCAGATAAGTATCCATGATGCCCATTGGTGTGTCAGATATCCGGTTTAGCGTGTGTATGTGGCCATGGCAGCCCCTTGTTAAGTTACCATGTCCTGTTAATGGCTGAAAGGGATACTTATTACGTCTTCATGCGTTAGTCAACTTTATTTTATGAGCTTTACCGCTTCCCTGGGGCGACTATAATCCTGTGCTTGTATTTTGGGAACAGCTTTTATTTGTGTTGCATGATCCCCACCAACCTACTGTCCCGGACTCCTTTTCTCTGACATTGTTGTGTTGAACACTGGCACACTGCACATGCACACCACAACACACAACTTACTGAAGCTCTTAACAGGTTGTGGTGATTTGTACTCAGTCCACATGGAGTGGGTCCATATTATTAGCTATATGGGATCAATACGTGTCATTGGAGCTATATCTGCATTATTGTCTTCAGTTGGTTAATAGTCATGTGTTACAGAGGTGGTTGGTGAACCACACACGTGATGAGC
Organism: Coregonus clupeaformis; assembly: GCF_020615455.1. Lineage (NCBI taxonomy): Eukaryota > Metazoa > Chordata > Actinopteri > Salmoniformes > Salmonidae > Coregonus > Coregonus clupeaformis. The sequence continues at coordinate 880,157 of NC_059198.1, read as the reverse complement.
AACGTGCTGAGAATGCCTAGGCTTTAGGCTAACAGGCTAACATAGTCACAGATGTGACCCGGGTTAGAGTCCAGTCCTTCCTCCCAGGGGCCCCGGGTTTGAGTCCAGTCCGTCCGCCCAGGGACCCCGGGTTAGAGACCAGTCTGTCCGCCCAGGG